>NW_027526661.1:0-168929 GCF_052857255.1 Amblyomma americanum | reverse complement strand
AAGCAAAATTCACGAGCATCAATTTTACAAGTCGTCGAAGAGTAGACGAGAGAAAGGGGTAAACTTTTTCTCTCAGAACTGCGCGAAAACTTGTATCTGGCTCGAAACAACGAGATACATCGTTTTAGATTGAAACTAGCGAGAATCACGAACATCGATTTTAGTAGTCGTCGAAGAGTAGAACGAGAGAAAGGTGTAAACTTTTCTCTCAGAACTGCGCGAAAACTTGTATTCCGGCTCAAAACAACGGGATACATCGTTTTAGATCGGAACTAGCGAGATTCACGAACATTGATTTTACTAGTCGTCGAAGAGTAGACGAGAGAAAGGTGTAAACTTTTTCTCCCAGAACTGCGCGTAAACTTGTATTCCGGCTCAAAACAACGGGATACAACGTTTTAATTCGTAACTAGCATAATTCAAGAACATCGATTTTACAAGTCGTCGAAGTGTAGACGAGAGAAAGGTGTAAACTTCTCTCAGAACTGCGCGAAAACTTGTATTCCGGCTCAAAACAACGGGACGCATCGTTTTTAGATCGAAAATAGCAAAATTCACGAGCATCGAATTTACAAGTCGTCGAAGAGTAGACGAGACAAAGTGTAAACGTTTTCTCCCAGAACTGCGCGTAAACTTGTACTCCGGCTCAACACAACGGGATACATAGTTTTAGATCGAAACTAGGAAAATTCACGAGCATCGATTTTACAAGCCGTCGAAGAGTAGACGAGAGAAAGGTGTAAACGTTTTTCTCTCAGAACTGCGCGTAAACTTCTACTCCGGCTCAGAGCAACGGGATACATCGTTTTAGATCGAAACTAGCAAAATTCACGAGCATCGATTTTTACAAGTCGCCGAAGAGTAGACGACAGAAAGGTGTAAACATTTTCTCTCAGAACTGCGCGAAAACTTGTATCCGGCTCAAAACAACGGGACACATCGTTTTATATCAAAAATAGGAAAATTCACGATGCATCGAATTTACAAGCCGTCGAAGAGTAGACGAGAGAAAGGTGTAAACGTTTTCTCTCAGAACTGCGCGTAAACTTCTACTCCGGCTCAGAGCAACGGGATACATCGTTTTAGATCGAAACTAGCAAAATTCACGAGCATCGATTTTACAAGTCGCCGAAGAGTAGACGACAGAAAGGTGTAAACATTTTCTCTCAGAACTGCGCGAAAACTTGTATGCCGGCTCAAAACAACGGGATACATCGTTTTAGATCGAAACTAGCAAAATTCACGAGCATCGATTTTACAAGTCGTCGAAGTGTAGACGACAAAAAGGTGTAAACTTTTCTCTCAGAACTGCGCAAAAACTTGTATTCCAGCTCAATAGAACGGGATACATCGTTTTAGATCGAAACAAGCAAAATTCACGAGCATCAATTTTACAAGTCGTCGAAGAGTAGACGAGAGAAAGGGGTAAACTTTTTCTCTCAGAACTGCGCGAAAACTTGTATTCTGGCTCGAAACAACGAGATACATCGTTTTAGATTGAAACTAGCGAGAATCACGAACATCGATTTTAGTAGTCGTCGAAGAGTAGACGAGAGAAAGGTGTAAACTTTTTCTCTCAGAACTGCGCGAAAACTTGTATTCCGGCTCAAAACAACGGGATACATCGTTTTAGATCGGAACTAGCGAGATTCACGAACATTGATTTTACTAGTCGTCGAAGAGTAGACGAGAGAAAGGTGTAAACTTTTTCTCCCAGAACTGCGCGTAAACTTGTATTCCGGCTCAAAACAACGGGATACAACGTTTTAATTCGTAACTAGCATAATTCAAGAACATCGATTTTACAAGTCGTCGAAGTGTAGACGAGAGAAAGGTGTAAACTTCTCTCAGAACTGCGCGAAAACTTGTATTCCGGCTCAAAACAACGGGACGCATCGTTTTAGATCGAAAATAGCAAAATTCACGAGCATCGAATTTACAAGTCGTCGAAGAGTAGACGAGACAAAGGTGTAAACGTTTTCTCCCAGAACTGCGCGTAAACTTGTACTCCGGCTCAACACAACGGGATACATAGTTTTAGATCGAAACTAGGAAAATTCACGAGCATCGATTTTACAAGCCGTCGAAGAGTAGACGAGAGAAAGGTGTAAACGTTTTCTCTCAGAACTGCGCGTAAACTTCTACTCCGGCTCAGAGCAACGGGATACATCGTTTTAGATCGAAACTAGCAAAATTCACGAGCATCGATTTTACAAGTCGCCGAAGAGTAGACGACAGAAAGGTGTAAACATTTTCTCTCAGAACTGCGCGAAAACTTGTATTCCGGCTCAAAACAACGGGACACATCGTTTTATATCAAAAATAGGAAAATTCACGAGCATCGAATTTACTAGTCGTCGAAGAGTAGACGAGACAAAGGTGTAAACGTTTTCTCCCAGAACTGCGCGTAAACTTGTACTCCGGCTCAAAACAACGGGATACATCGTTTTAGATCGAAACTAGCATAATTCACGAGCATCGATTTTACAACTCGTCGAAGTGTAGACGAGAGAAAGGTGTAAACATTTTCTCTCAGAACTGCGCGAAAACTTGTATTCCGGCTCAAAACAACGGGATACAACGTTTTAGATCGAAACTAGCATAATTCACGTGCATCGATTTTACAAGTCGTCGAAGAGTAGCCTACAGAAAGGTGTAAACTTTTTCTCCCAGAACTGCGCGTAAACTTGTACTCCGGCTAAAAACAACGGGATACATCATTTTAGATCGAAACTAGCAAAATTCACGAGCATCGATTTTACAAGCCGTCGAAGAGTAGACGACAGAAAGGTGTAAACTTTTTCTCTCAGAACTGCGCGAAAACTTGTATTCCGGCTCAAGAGAACGGGATACATCGTTTGAGATCGAAACTAGCAAAATTCACGAGCATCGATTTTACAAGTCGTCGAAGAGTAGACGAGAGAAAGGTGTAAACTTTTTCTCTCAGAACTGCGCGAAAACTTGTATTCCGGCTCAAAACAACGGGATACATCGTTTTAGATCGAAACTAGCAAAATTCACGAGCATCGATTTTACAAGTCGTCGAAGAGGAGACGAGAGAAAGGTATAAAATTTTTCTCTCAGAACTGCGCGAAAACTTGTATTCCGGCTCGAAACAACGGGATACATCGTTTTAGATCGAAACTAGCGAGAATCACGAACATCGATTTTAGTAGTCGTCGAAGAGTAGACGAGAGAAAGGTGTAAACTTTTTCTCTCAGAACTGCGCGAAAACTTGTATTCCGGCTCAAAACAACGGGATACATCGTTTTAGATCGGAACTAGCGAGATTCACGAACATTGATTTTACTAGTCGTCGAAGAGTAGACGAGAGAAAGGTGTAAACTTTTTCTCCCAGAACTGCGCGTAAACTTGTATTCCGGCTCAAAACAACGGGATACAACGTTTTAATTCGTAACTAGCATAATTCAAGAACATCGATTTTACAAGTCGTCGAAGTGTAGACGAGAGAAAGGTGTAAACTTCTCTCAGAACTGCGCGAAAACTTGTATTCCGGCTCAAAACAACGGGACACATCGTTTTAGATCGAAAATAGCAAAATTCACGAGCATCGAATTTACAAGTCGTCGAAGAGTAGACGAGACAAAGGTGTAAACGTTTTCTCCCAGAACTGCGCGTAAACTTGTACTCCGGCTCAAAACAACGGGATACATAGTTTTAGATCGAAACTAGGAAAATTCACGAGCATCGATTTTACAAGTGGTCGAAGAGTAGACGACAGAAAGGTGTATACATTTTCTCTCAGAACTGCGCGAAAACTTGTATTCCGGCTCAAAACAACCAGATACATCGTTTTAGGTCAAAACTACCATAATTCACGAGCATCGATTTTACAAGTCGTCGAAGTGTAGACGAGAGAAAGGTGTAAACATTTTCTCTCAGAACTGCGCGAAAACTTGTATTCCAGCTCAATACAACGGGATACATCATTTTAGATCGAAACTAACAACATTCACGAGCATCGATTTTACAAGTCGTCCAAGAGTAGACGAGAGAAAGGTGTAAACTTTTTCTCTCAGAACTTCACGAAAACTTGTATTCCGGCTCAAAACAACGGGATACATGGTTTTAGATCGAAACTAGCAAGATTCACGACCATCGATTTTACAAGTCGTCCAAGACTAGACGAGAGAAAGGTGTAAACTTTTTCTCTCAGAACTGCGCGAAAACTTGTATTCCGGCTCAAAACAACGGAATACATGGTTTTAGATCGAAACTAACAAGATTCACGAGCATCGATTTTACAAGTCGTCGAAGAGTAGAGGAGAGAAAGGTGTAAACGTCTTCTCTCAGAACTTCACGAAAACTTGTATTCCGGCTCAAAACAACGGGATACATGGTTTTAGATCGTAACTAGCAAGATTCACGAGCATCGATTTTACAAGTCGTCGAAGAGTAGAGGAGAGAAAGGTGTAAACTTTTTCTCTCAGAACTGCGCGAAAACTTGTATTCCGGCTCAAAACAACGGGATACATTGTTTTAGATCGAAACTAGCAAAACTCACGAGCATCGATTTTACAAGTTGTCGAAGAGTAGACGAGAGAAAGGTGTAAACTTTTTCTCTCAGAACTGCGCGAAAACTTGTATTCCGGCTCAAAACAACGGGATACATCGTTTTAGATCGAAACTAGCAAGATTCACGAGTATCGATTTTACAAATCCTCGAAGAGTAGACGAGAAAAAGGTGTAAACTTTTTCTCTCAGAACTGCGCGAAAATTTGTATTCCGGCTCAAAACAACGGGATACATCGTTTTAGATAGAAACTAGCAATATTCACGAGCATCGATTTTACAAGTCGTCGAAGAGTAGACGAGAGAAAGGTGTAAACTTTTTCTCTCAGGACTGCGCGAAAACTTGTATTCCGGCTCAAAACAACGGGATACATCGTTTTAGATCGAAACTAGCAAGATTCACGAGTATCGATTCTACAAATCCTCGAAGAGTAGACGAGAGAAAGGTGTAAACTTTTTCTCTCAGAACTGCGCGAAAACTTGTATTCCGGCTCAAAACAACGGGATACATGGTTTTAGATCGAAACTAGCAAGATTCACGAGCATCGATTTTACAAGTCGTCGAAGAGTAGAGGAGAGAAAGGTGTAAACTTTTTCTCTCAGATCTTCACAAAAACTTGTATTCCGGCTCAAAACAACGGGATACATGGTTTTAAATCGAAACTAGCAAGATTCATGAGCATCGATTTTGCAAGTCGTCCAAGAGTAGACGAGAGAAAGGTGTAAACTTTTTCTCTCAGTACTGCGCAAAAACTTGTATTCCGGCTCAAAACAACGGGATACGTGGTTTTAGATCGAAACTAACAACATTCACGAGCATCGATTTTACAAGTCGTCCAAGAGTAGACGAGAGAAAGGTGTAAACTTTTTCTCTCAGAACTGCGCGAAAACTTGTATTCCGGCTCAAAACAACGGGATACATGGTTTTAGGTCGAAACTAGCAAGATTCACGAGCATCGATTTTACAAGTCGTCGAAGAGTAGAGGAGAGAAAGGTGTAAACTTTTTCTCTCAGAACTTCACGAAAACTTGTATTCCGGCTCAAAACAACGGGATACATGGTTTTAGATCGAAACTAGCAAGATTCATGAGCATCGATTTTACAAGTCGTCCAAGAGTAGACGAGAGAAAGGTGTAAACTTTTTCTCTCAGAACTTCACGAAAACTTGTATTCCGGCTCAAAACAACGGGATACATGGTTTTAAATCGAAACTAACAAGATTCACGAGCATCGATTTTACAAGTCGTCGAAGAGTAGAGGAGAGAAAGGTGTAAACTTTTTCTCTCAGAACTTCACGAAAACTTGTATTCCGGCTCAAAAGAACGGGATACATGGTTTTAGATCGAAACTAGCAAGATTCACGAGCATCGATTTTACAAGTCGTCCAAGAGTAGACGAGAGAAAGGTGTAAACTTTTTCTCTCAGAACTGCGCGAAAACTTGTATTCCGGCTCAAAACAATGGGATACATGGTTTTAGACCGAAACTAGCAAGATTCATGAGCATCGATTTCACAAGTCGTCCAAGAGTAGATGAGAGAAAAGTGTAAACTTTTTCTCTCAGAACTGCGCAAAAACTTGTATTCCGGCTCAAAACAACGGGATACATGGTTTTAGATCGAAACTAACAACATTCACGAGCATCGATTTTACAAGTCGTCCAAGAGTAGACGAGAGAAAGGTGTAAACTTTTTCTCTCAGAACTTCACGAAAACTTGTATTCCGGCTCAAAACAACGGGATACATGGTTTTAGATCGAAACTAACAAGATTCACGAGCATCGATTTTACAAGTTGTCGAAGAGTAGAGGAGAGAAAGGTGTAAACTTTTTCTCTCAGAACTTCACGAAAACTTGTATTCCGGCTCAAAACAACGGGATACATGGTTTTAGATCGAAACTAACAACATTCACGAGCATCGATTTTACAAGTCGTCCAAGAGTAGACGAGAGAAAGGTGTAAACTTTTTCTCTCAGAACTTCACGAAAACTTGTATTCCGGCTCAAAACAACGGGATACATGGTTTTAGATCGAAACCAACAAGATTCACGAGCATCGATTTTACAAGTTGTCGAAGAGTAGACGAGAGAAAGGTGTAAACTTTTTCTCTCAGAACTGCGCGAAAACTTGTATTATGGCTCAAAACGACGGGATACATCGCTTTAGATCGAAACTAGCAAGGTTCACGAGTATCGATTTTACAAATCCTCGAAGAGTAGACGAGAAAAAGGTGTAAACTTTTTCTCTCAGAACTGCGCGAAAATTTGTATTCCGGCTCAAAACAACGGGATACATGGTTTTAGATCGAAACTAGCAAGATTCACGAGCATCGATTTTACAAGTCGTCGAAGAGTAGAGGAGAGAAAGGTGTAAACGTCTTCTCTCAGAACTTCACGAAAACTTGTATTCCGGCTGAAAACAACGGGATACATGGTTTTAGATCGAAACTAGCAAGATTCACGAGCATCGATTTTACAAGTCGTCGAAGAGTAGAGGAGAGAAAGGTGTAAACTTTTTCTCTCAGAACTTCACGAAAACTTGTATTCCGGCTCAAAACAACGGGATACATGGTTTTAGATCGAAACTAGCAAGATTCACGAGCATCGATTTTACAAGTCGTCGAAGAGTAGAGGAGAGAAAGGTGTAAACGTCTTCTCTCAGAACTTCACGAAAACTTGTATTCCGGCTCAAAACAACGGGATACATGGTTTTAGATCGAAACTAGCAAGATTCACGAGCATCGATTTTACAAGTCGTCGAAGAGTAGAGGAGAGAAAGGTGTAAACTTTTTCTCTCAGATCTTCACAAAAACTTGTATTCCGGCTCAAAACAACGGGATACATGGTTTTAAATCGAAACTAGCAAGATTCATGAGCATCGATTTTGCAAGTCGTCCAAGAGTAGACGAGAGAAAGGTGTAAACTTTTTCTCTCAGTACTGCGCAAAAACTTGTATTCCGGCTCAAAACAACGGGATACATGGTTTTAGATCGAAACTAACAACATTCACGAGCATCGATTTTACAAGTCGTCCAAGAGTAGACGAGAGAAAGGTGTAAACTTTTTCTCTCAGAACTGCGCGAAAACTTGTATTCCGGCTCAAAACAACGGGATACATGGTTTTAGGTCGAAACTAGCAAGATTCACGAGCATCGATTTTACAAGTCGTCGAAGAGTAGAGGAGAGAAAGGTGTAAACTTTTTCTCTCAGAACTTCACGAAAACTTGTATTCCGGCTCAAAACAACGGGATACATGGTTTTAGATCGAAACTAGCAAGATTCATGAGCATCGATTTTACAAGTCGTCCAAGAGTAGACGAGAGAAAGGTGTAAACTTTTTCTCTCAGAACTTCACGAAAACTTGTATTCCGGCTCAAAACAACGGGATACATGGTTTTAAATCGAAACTAACAAGATTCACGAGCATCGATTTTACAAGTCGTCGAAGAGTAGAGGAGAGAAAGGTGTAAACTTTTTCTCTCAGAACTTCACGAAAACTTGTATTCCGGCTCAAAAGAACGGGATACATGGTTTTAGATCGAAACTAGCAAGATTCACGAGCATCGATTTTACAAGTCGTCCAAGAGTAGACGAGAGAAAGGTGTAAACTTTTTCTCTCAGAACTGCGCGAAAACTTGTATTCCGGCTCAAAACAATGGGATACATGGTTTTAGACCGAAACTAGCAAGATTCATGAGCATCGATTTCACAAGTCGTCCAAGAGTAGATGAGAGAAAGGTGTAAACTTTTTCTCTCAGAACTGCGCAAAACTTGTATTCCGGCTCAAAACAACGGGATACATGGTTTTAGATCGAAACTAACAACATTCACGAGCATCGATTTTACAAGTCGTCAAGAGTAGACGAGAGAAAGGTGTAAACTTTTTCTCTCAGAACTTCACGAAAACTTGTATTCCGGCTCAAAACAACGGGATACATGGTTTTAGATCGAAACTAACAAGATTCACGAGCATCGATTTTACAAGTTGTCGAAGAGTAGAGGAGAGAAAGGTGTAAACTTTTTCTCTCAGAACTTCACGAAAACTTGTATTCCGGCTCAAAACAACGGGATACATGGTTTTCGATCGAAACTAACAACATTCACGAGCATCGATTTTACAAGTCGTCCAAGAGTAGACGAGAGAAAGGTGTAAACTTTTCTCTCAGAACTTCACGAAAACTTGTATTCCGGCTCAAACAACGGGATACATGGTTTTAGATCGAAACCAACAAGATTCACGAGCATCGATTTTACAAGTTGTCGAAGAGTAGACGAGAGAAAGGTGTAAACTTTTTCTCTCAGAACTGCGCGAAAACTTGTATTATGGCTCAAAACGACGGGATACATCGCTTTAGATCGAAACTAGCAAGGTTCACGAGTATCGATTTTTACAAATCCTCGAAGAGTAGACGAGAAAAAGGTGTAAACTTTTTCTCTCAGAACTGCGCGAAAATTTGTATTCCGGCTCAAAAACAACGGGATACATGGTTTTAGATCGAAACTAGCAAGATTCACGAGCATCGATTTTACAAGTCGTCGAAGAGTAGAGGAGAGAAAGGTGTAAACGTCTTCTCTCAGAACTTCACGAAAACTTGTATTCCGGCTGAAAACAACGGGATACATGGTTTTAGATCGAAACTAGCAAGATTCACGAGCATCGATTTTACAAGTCGTCGAAGAGTAGAGGAGAGAAAGGTGTAAACTTTTTCTCTCAGAACTTCACGAAAACTTGTATTCCGGCTCAAAACAACGGGATACATGGTTTTAGATCGAAACTAGCAAGATTCACGAGCATCGATTTTACAAGTCGTCGAAGAGTAGAGGAGAGAAGGTGTAAACGTCTTCTCTCAGAACTTCACGAAAACTTGTATTCCGGCTCAAAACAACGGGATACATGGTTTTAGATCGAAACTAGCAAGATTCACGAGCATCGATTTTACAAGTCGTCGAAGAGTAGAGGAGAGAAAGGTGTAAACTTTTTCTCTCAGAACTTCACGAAAACTTGTATTCCGGCTCAAAACAATGGGATACATGGTTTTAGACCGAAACTAGCAAGATTCATGAGCATCGATTTCACAAGTCGTCCAAGAGTAGATGAGAGAAAGGTGTAAACTTTTTCTCTCAGAACTGCGCGTAAACTTGTACTCCGGCTAAAAACAACGGGATACATCGTTTTAGATCGAAACTAGCAAAATTCACGAGCATCGATTTTACAAGCCGTCGAAGAGTAGACGAGAGAAAGGTGTAAACGTTTTCTCTCAGAACTGCGCGTAAACTTCTACTCCGGCTCAGAGCAACGGGATACATCGTTTTAGATCGAAACTAGCAAAATTCACGAGCATCGATTTTACAAGTCGCCGAAGAGTAGACGACAGAAAGGTGTAAACATTTTCTCTCAGAACTGCGCGAAAACTTGTATGCCGGCTCAAAACAACGGGATACATCGTTTTAGATCGAAACTAGCAAAATTCACGAGCATCGATTTTACAAGTCGTCGAAGTGTAGACGACAAAAAGGTGTAAACTTTTCTCTCAGAACTGCGCAAAAACTTGTATTCCAGCTCAATAGAACGGGATACATCGTTTTAGATCGAAACAAGCAAAATTCACGAGCATCAATTTTACAAGTCGTCGAAGAGTAGACGAGAGAAAGGGGTAAACTTTTTCTCTCAGAACTGCGCGAAAACTTGTATTCTGGCTCGAAACAACGAGATACATCGTTTTAGATTGAAACTAGCGAGAATCACGAACATCGATTTTAGTAGTCGTCGAAGAGTAGACGAGAGAAAGGTGTAAACTTTTTCTCTCAGAACTGCGCGAAAACTTGTATTCCGGCTCAAAACAACGGGATACATCGTTTTAGATCGGAACTAGCGAGATTCACGAACATTGATTTTACTAGTCGTCGAAGAGTAGACGAGAGAAAGGTGTAAACTTTTTCTCCCAGAACTGCGCGTAAACTTGTATTCCGGCTCAAAACAACGGGATACAACGTTTTAATTCGTAACTAGCATAATTCAAGAACATCGATTTTACAAGTCGTCGAAGTGTAGACGAGAGAAAGGTGTAAACTTCTCTCAGAACTGCGCGAAAACTTGTATTCCGGCTCAAAACAACGGGACGCATCGTTTTAGATCGAAAATAGCAAAATTCACGAGCATCGAATTTACAAGTCGTCGAAGAGTAGACGAGACAAAGGTGTAAACGTTTTCTCCCAGAACTGCGCGTAAACTTGTACTCCGGCTCAACACAACGGGATACATAGTTTTAGATCGAAACTAGGAAAATTCACGAGCATCGATTTTACAAGCCGTCGAAGAGTAGACGAGAGAAAGGTGTAAACGTTTTCTCTCAGAACTGCGCGTAAACTTCTACTCCGGCTCAGAGCAACGGGATACATCGTTTTAGATCGAAACTAGCAAAATTCACGAGCATCGATTTTACAAGTCGCCGAAGAGTAGACGACAGAAAGGTGTAAACATTTTCTCTCAGAACTGCGCGAAAACTTGTATTCCGGCTCAAAACAACGGGACACATCGTTTTATATCAAAAATAGGAAAATTCACGAGCATCGAATTTACAAGCCGTCGAAGAGTAGACGAGAGAAAGGTGTAAACGTTTTCTCTCAGAACTGCGCGTAAACTTCTACTCCGGCTCAGAGCAACGGGATACATCGTTTTAGATCGAAACTAGCAAAATTCACGAGCATCGATTTTACAAGTCGCCGAAGAGTAGACGACAGAAAGGTGTAAACATTTTCTCTCAGAACTGCGCGAAAACTTGTATGCCGGCTCAAAACAACGGGATACATCGTTTTAGATCGAAACTAGCAAAATTCACGAGCATCGATTTTACAAGTCGTCGAAGTGTAGACGACAAAAAGGTGTAAACTTTTCTCTCAGAACTGCGCAAAAACTTGTATTCCAGCTCAATAGAACGGGATACATCGTTTTAGATCGAAACAAGCAAAATTCACGAGCATCAATTTTACAAGTCGTCGAAGAGTAGACGAGAGAAAGGGGTAAACTTTTTCTCTCAGAACTGCGCGAAAACTTGTATTCTGGCTCGAAACAACGAGATACATCGTTTTAGATTGAAACTAGCGAGAATCACGAACATCGATTTTAGTAGTCGTCGAAGAGTAGACGAGAGAAAGGTGTAAACTTTTTCTCTCAGAACTGCGCGAAAACTTGTATTCCGGCTCAAAACAACGGGATACATCGTTTTAGATCGGAACTAGCGAGATTCACGAACATTGATTTTACTAGTCGTCGAAGAGTAGACGAGAGAAAGGTGTAAACTTTTTCTCCCAGAACTGCGCGTAAACTTGTATTCCGGCTCAAAACAACGGGATACAACGTTTTAATTCGTAACTAGCATAATTCAAGAACATCGATTTTACAAGTCGTCGAAGTGTAGACGAGAGAAAGGTGTAAACTTCTCTCAGAACTGCGCGAAAACTTGTATTCCGGCTCAAAACAACGGGACGCATCGTTTTAGATCGAAAATAGCAAAATTCACGAGCATCGAATTTACAAGTCGTCGAAGAGTAGACGAGACAAAGGTGTAAACGTTTTCTCCCAGAACTGCGCGTAAACTTGTACTCCGGCTCAACACAACGGGATACATAGTTTTAGATCGAAACTAGGAAAATTCACGAGCATCGATTTTACAAGCCGTCGAAGAGTAGACGAGAGAAAGGTGTAAACGTTTTCTCTCAGAACTGCGCGTAAACTTCTACTCCGGCTCAGAGCAACGGGATACATCGTTTTAGATCGAAACTAGCAAAATTCACGAGCATCGATTTTACAAGTCGCCGAAGAGTAGACGACAGAAAGGTGTAAACATTTTCTCTCAGAACTGCGCGAAAACTTGTATTCCGGCTCAAAACAACGGGACACATCGTTTTATATCAAAAATAGGAAAATTCACGAGCATCGAATTTACTAGTCGTCGAAGAGTAGACGAGACAAAGGTGTAAACGTTTTCTCCCAGAACTGCGCGTAAACTTGTACTCCGGCTCAAAACAACGGGATACATCGTTTTAGATCGAAACTAGCATAATTCACGAGCATCGATTTTACAACTCGTCGAAGTGTAGACGAGAGAAAGGTGTAAATATTTTCTCTCAGAACTGCGCGAAAACTTGTATTCCGGCTCAAAACAACGGGATACAACGTTTTAGATCGAAACTAGCATAATTCACGTGCATCGATTTTACAAGTCGTCGAAGAGTAGCCTACAGAAAGGTGTAAACTTTTTCTCCCAGAACTGCGCGTAAACTTGTACTCCGGCTAAAAACAACGGGATACATCATTTTAGATCGAAACTAGCAAAATTCACGAGCATCGATTTTACAAGCCGTCGAAGAGTAGACGACAGAAAGGTGTAAACTTTTTCTCTCAGAACTGCGCGAAAACTTGTATTCCGGCTCAAGAGAACGGGATACATCGTTTGAGATCGAAACTAGCAAAATTCACGAGCATCGATTTTACAAGTCGTCGAAGAGTAGACGAGAGAAAGGTGTAAACTTTTTCTCTCAGAACTGCGCGAAAACTTGTATTCCGGCTCAAAACAACGGGATACATCGTTTTAGATCGAAACTAGCAAAATTCACGAGCATCGATTTTACAAGTCGTCGAAGAGGAGACGAGAGAAAGGTATAAAATTTTTCTCTCAGAACTGCGCGAAAACTTGTATTCCGGCTCGAAACAACGGGATACATCGTTTTAGATCGAAACTAGCGAGAATCACGAACATCGATTTTAGTAGTCGTCGAAGAGTAGACGAGAGAAAGGTGTAAACTTTTTCTCTCAGAACTGCGCGAAAACTTGTATTCCGGCTCAAAACAACGGGATACATCGTTTTAGATCGGAACTAGCGAGATTCACGAACATTGATTTTACTAGTCGTCGAAGAGTAGACGAGAGAAAGGTGTAAACTTTTTCTCCCAGAACTGCGCGTAAACTTGTATTCCGGCTCAAAACAACGGGATACAACGTTTTAATTCGTAACTAGCATAATTCAAGAACATCGATTTTACAAGTCGTCGAAGTGTAGACGAGAGAAAGGTGTAAACTTCTCTCAGAACTGCGCGAAAACTTGTATTCCGGCTCAAAACAACGGGACACATCGTTTTAGATCGAAAATAGCAAAATTCACGAGCATCGAATTTACAAGTCGTCGAAGAGTAGACGAGACAAAGGTGTAAACGTTTTCTCCCAGAACTGCGCGTAAACTTGTACTCCGGCTCAAAACAACGGGATACATAGTTTTAGATCGAAACTAGGAAAATTCACGAGCATCGATTTTACAAGTGGTCGAAGAGTAGACGACAGAAAGGTGTATACATTTTCTCTCAGAACTGCGCGAAAACTTGTATTCCGGCTCAAAACAACCAGATACATCGTTTTAGGTCAAAACTACCATAATTCACGAGCATCGATTTTACAAGTCGTCGAAGTGTAGACGAGAGAAAGGTGTAAACATTTTCTCTCAGAACTGCGCGAAAACTTGTATTCCAGCTCAATACAACGGGATACATCATTTTAGATCGAAACTAGCAAAATTCACGAGCATCGATTTTACAAGCCGTCGAAGAGTAGACGACAGAAAGGTGTAAACTTTTTCTCTCAGAACTGCGCGAAAACTTGTATTCCGGCTCAAAACAACGGGATACATCGTTTTAGATCGAAACTAGCAAAATTCACGAGCATCCATTTTACAAGTCGTCGAAGAGGAGACGAGAGAAAGGTATAAAATTTTTCTCTCAGAACTGCGCGAAAACTTGTATTCCGGCTCGAAACAACGGGATACATCGTTTTAGATCGAAACTAGCGAGAATCACGAACATCGATTTTAGTAGTCGTCGAAGAGTAGACGAGAGAAAGGTGTAAACTTTTTCTCTCAGAACTGCGCGAAAACTTGTATTCCGGCTCAAAACAACGGGATACATCGTTTTAGATCGGAACTAGCGAGATTCACGAACATTGATTTTACTAGTCGTCGAAGAGTAGACGAGAGAAAGGTGTAAACTTTTTCTCCCAGAACTGCGCGTAAACTTGTATTCCGGCTCAAAACAACGGGATACAACGTTTTAATTCGTAACTAGCATAATTCAAGAACATCGATTTTACAAGTCGTCGAAGTGTAGACGAGAGAAAGGTGTAAACTTCTCTCAGAACTGCGCGAAAACTTGTATTCCGGCTCAAAACAACGGGACACATCGTTTTAGATCGAAAATAGCAAAATTCACGAGCATCGAATTTACAAGTCGTCGAAGAGTAGACGAGACAAAGGTGTAAACTTTTTCTCCCAGAACTGCGCGTAAACTTGTATTCCGGCTCAAAACAACGGGATACAACGTTTTAATTCGTAACTAGCATAATTCAAGAACATCGATTTTACAAGTCGTCGAAGTGTAGACGAGAGAAAGGTGTAAACTTCTCTCAGAACTGCGCGAAAACTTGTATTCCGGCTCAAAACAACGGGACGCATCGTTTTAGATCGAAAATAGCAAAATTCACGAGCATCGAATTTACAAGTCGTCGAAGAGTAGACGAGACAAAGGTGTAAACGTTTTCTCCCAGAACTGCGCGTAAACTTGTACTCCGGCTCAATACAACGGGATACATAGTTTTAGATCGAAACTAGGAAAATTCACGAGCATCGATTTTACAAGCCGTCGAAGAGTAGACGAGAGAAAGGTGTAAACGTTTTCTCTCAGAACTGCGCGTAAACTTCTACTCCGGCTCAGAGCAACGGGATACATCGTTTTAGATCGAAACTAGCAAAATTCACGAGCATCGATTTTACAAGTCGCCGAAGAGTAGACGACAGAAAGGTGTAAACATTTTCTCTCAGAACTGCGCGAAAACTTGTATTCCGGCTCAAAACAACGGGACACATCGTTTTATATCAAAAATAGCAAAATTCACGAGCATCGAATTTACTAGTCGTCGAAGAGTAGACGAGACAAAGGTGTAAACGTTTTCTCCCAGAACTGCGCGTAAACTTGTACTCCGGCTCAAAACAACGGGATACATCGTTTTAGATCGAAACTAGCATAATTCACGAGCATCGATTTTACAACTCGTCGAAGTGTAGACGAGAGAAAGGTGTAAACATTTTCTCTCAGAACTGCGCGAAAACTTGTATTCCGGCTCAAAACAACGGGATACAACGTTTTAGATCGAAACTAGCATAATTCACGTGCATCGATTTTACAAGTCGTCGAAGAGTAGCCTACAGAAAGGTGTAAACTTTTTCTCCCAGAACTGCGCGTAAACTTGTACTCCGGCTAAAAACAACGGGATACATCATTTTAGATCGAAACTAGCAAAATTCACGAGCATCGATTTTACAAGCCGTCGAAGAGTAGACGACAGAAAGGTGTAAACTTTTTCTCTCAGAACTGCGCGAAAACTTGTATTCCGGCTCAAGAGAACGGGATACATCGTTTGAGATCGAAACTAGCAAAATTCACGAGCATCGATTTTACAAGTCGTCGAAGAGTAGACGAGAGAAAGGTGTAAACTTTTTCTCTCAGAACTGCGCGAAAACTTGTATTCCGGCTCAAAACAACGGGATACATCGTTTTAGATCGAAACTAGCAAAATTCACGAGCATCGATTTTACAAGTCGTCGAAGAGGAGACGAGAGAAAGGTATAAAATTTTTCTCTCAGAACTGCGCGAAAACTTGTATTCCGGCTCGAAACAACGGGATACATCGTTTTAGATCGAAACTAGCGAGAATCACGAACATCGATTTTAGTAGTCGTCGAAGAGTAGACGAGAGAAAGGTGTAAACTTTTTCTCTCAGAACTGCGCGAAAACTTGTATTCCGGTTCAAAACAGCGGGATACATCGTTTTAGATCGGAACTAGCGAGATTCACGAACATTGATTTTACTAGTCGTCGAAGAGTAGACGAGAGAAAGGTGTAAACTTTTTCTCCCAGAACTGCGCGTAAACTTGTATTCCGGCTCAAAACAACGGGATACAACGTTTTAATTCGTAACTAGCATAATTCAAGAACATCGATTTTACAAGTCGTCGAAGTGTAGACGAGAGAAAGGTGTAAACTTCTCTCAGAACTGCGCGAAAACTTGTATTCCGGCTCAAAACAACGGGACACATCGTTTTAGATCGAAAATAGCAAAATTCACGAGCATCGAATTTACAAGTCGTCGAAGAGTAGACGAGACAAAGGTGTAAACGTTTTCTCCCAGAACTGCGCGTAAACTTGTACTCCGGCTCAAAACAACGGGATACATAGTTTTAGATCGAAACTAGGAAAATTCACGAGCATCGATTTTACAAGTGGTCGAAGAGTAGACGACAGAAAGGTGTATACATTTTCTCTCAGAACTGCGCGAAAACTTGTATTCCGGCTCAAAACAACCAGATACATCGTTTTAGATCAAAACTACCATAATTCACGAGCATCGATTTTACAAGTCGTCGAAGTGTAGACGAGAGAAAGGTGTAAACATTTTCTCTCAGAACTGCGCGAAAACTTGTATTCCAGCTCAATACAACGGGATACATCATTTTAGATCGAAACTAGGAAAATTCACGAGCATCGATTTTACAAGCCGTCGAAGAGTAGACGAGAGAAAGGTGTAAACGTTTTCTCTCAGAACTGCGCGTAAACTTCTACTCCGGCTCAGAGCAACGGGATACATCGTTTTAGATCGAAACTAGCAAAATTCACGAGCATCGATTTTACAAGTCGCCGAAGAGTAGACGACAGAAAGGTGTAAACATTTTCTCTCAGAACTGCGCGAAAACTTGTATTCCGGCTCAAAACAACGGGACACATCGTTTTATATCAAAAATAGCAAAATTCACGAGCATCGAATTTACTAGTCGTCGAAGAGTAGACGAGACAAAGGTGTAAACGTTTTCTCCCAGAACTGCGCGTAAACTTGTACTCCGGCTCAAAACAACGGGATACATCGTTTTAGATCGAAACTAGCATAATTCACGAGCATCGATTTTACAACTCGTCGAAGTGTAGACGAGAGAAAGGTGTAAACATTTTCTCTCAGAACTGCGCGAAAACTTGTATTCCGGCTCAAAACAACGGGATACAACGTTTTAGATCGAAACTAGCATAATTCACGTGCATCGATTTTACAAGTCGTCGAAAAGTAGCCTACAGAAAGGTGTAAACTTTTTCTCCCAGAACTGCGCGTAAACTTGTACTCCGGCTAAAAACAACGGGATACATCATTTTAGATCGAAACTAGCAAAATTCACGAGCATCGATTTTACAAGCCGTCGAAGAGTAGACGACAGAAAGGTGTAAACTTTTTCTCTCAGAACTGCGCGAAAACTTGTATTCCGGCTCAAGAGAACGGGATACATCGTTTGAGATCGAAACTAGCAAAATTCACGAGCATCGATTTTACAAGTCGTCGAAGAGTAGACGAGAGAAAGGTGTAAACTTTTTCTCTCAGAACTGCGCGAAAACTTGTATTCCGGCTCAAAACAACGGGATACATCGTTTTAGATCGAAACTAGCAAAATTCACGAGCATCGATTTTACAAGTCGTCGAAGAGGAGACGAGAGAAAGGTATAAAATTTTTCTCTCAGAACTGCGCGAAAACTTGTATTCCGGCTCGAAACAACGGGATACATCGTTTTAGATCGAAACTAGCGAGAATCACGAACATCGATTTTAGTAGTCGTCGAAGAGTAGACGAGAGAAAGGTGTAAACTTTTTCTCTCAGAACTGCGCGAAAACTTGTATTCCGGCTCAAAACAGCGGGATACATCGTTTTAGATCGGAACTAGCGAGATTCACGAACATTGATTTTACTAGTCGTCGAAGAGTAGACGAGAGAAAGGTGTAAACTTTTTCTCCCAGAAGTGCGCGTAAACTTGTATTCCGGCTCAAAACAACGGGATACAACGTTTTAATTCGTAACTAGCATAATTCAAGAACATCGATTTTACAAGTCGTCGAAGTGTAGACGAGAGAAAGGTGTAAACTTCTCTCAGAACTGCGCGAAAACTTGTATTCCGGCTCAAAACAACGGGACACATCGTTTTAGATCGAAAATAGCAAAATTCACGAGCATCGAATTTACAAGTCGTCGAAGAGTAGACGAGACAAAGGTGTAAACGTTTTCTCCCAGAACTGCGCGTAAACTTGTACTCCGGCTCAAAACAACGGGATACATAGTTTTAGATCGAAACTAGGAAAACTCACGAGCATCGATTTTACAAGTGGTCGAAGAGTAGACGACAGAAAGGTGTATACATTTTCTCTCAGAACTGCGCGAAAACTTGTATTCCGGCTCAAAACAACCAGATACATTGTTTTAGATCAAAACTACCATAATTCACGAGCATCGATTTTACAAGTCGTCGAAGTGTAGACGAGAGAAAGGTGTAAACATTTTCTCTCAGAACTGCGCGAAAACTTGTATTCCAGCTCAATACAACGGGATACATCATTTTAGATCGAAACTAGCAAAATTCACGAGCATCGATTTTACAAGCCGTCGAAGAGTAGACGACAGAAAGGTGTAAACTTTTTCTCTCAGAACTGCGCGAAAACTTGTATTCCGGCTCAAGAGAACGGGATACATCGTTTGAGATCGAAACTAGCAAAATTCACGAGCATCGATTTTACAAGTCGTCGAAGAGTAGACGAGAGAAAGGTGTAAACTTTTTCTCTCAGAACTGCGCGAAAACTTGTATTCCGGCTCAAAACAACGGGATACATCGTTTTAGATCGAAACTAGCAAAATTCACGAGCATCGATTTTACAAGTCGTCGAAGAGGAGACGAGAGAAAGGTATAAAATTTTTCTCTCAGAACTGCGCGAAAACTTGTATTCCGGCTCGAAACAACGGGATACATCGTTTTAGATCGAAACTAGCGAGAATCACGAACATCGATTTTAGTAGTCGTCGAAGAGTGGACGAGAGAAAGGTGTAAACTTTTTCTCTCAGAACTGCGCGAAAACTTGTATTCCGGCTCAAAACAACGGGATACATCGTTTTAGATCGGAACTAGCGAGATTCACGAACATTGATTTTACTAGTCGTCGAAGAGTAGACGAGAGAAAGGTGTAAACTTTTTCTCCCAGAACTGCGCGTAAACTTGTATTCCGGCTCAAAACAACGGGATACAACGTTTTAATTCGTAACTAGCATAATTCAAGAACATCGATTTTACAAGTCGTCGAAGTGTAGACGAGAGAAAGGTGTAAACTTCTCTCAGAACTGCGCGAAAACTTGTATTCCGGCTCAAAACAACGGGACACATCGTTTTAGATCGAAAATAGCAAAATTCACGAGCATCGAATTTACAAGTCGTCGAAGAGTAGACGAGACAAAGGTGTAAACGTTTTCTCCCAGAACTGCGCGTAAACTTGTACTCCGGCTCAAAACAACGGGATACATAGTTTTAGATCGAAACTAGGAAAATTCACGAGCATCGATTTTACAAGTGGTCGAAGAGTAGACGACAGAAAGGTGTATACATTTTCTCTCAGAACTGCGCGAAAACTTGTATTCCGGCTCAAAACAACCAGATACATCGTTTTAGATCAAAACTACCATAATTCACGAGCATCGATTTTACAAGTCGTCGAAGTGTAGACGAGAGAAAGGTGTAAACATTTTCTCTCAGAACTGCGCGAAAACTTGTATTCCAGCTCAATACAACGGGATACATCGTTTTAGATCGAAACTAGCAAAATTCACGAGCATCGATTTTACAAGTCGTCGAAGAGTAGACGAGAGAAAGGTGTAAACTTTTTCTCTCAAAACTGCGCGAAAACTTGTATTCCGGCTCAAAACAACGGGATACAACGTTTTAGATCGAAACTAGCATAATTCACGAGCATCGATTTTACAAGTCTTCGAAGTGTAGACGAGAGAAAGGTGCAAACATTTTCTCTCAGAACTGCGCGAAAACTTGTATTCCGGCTCAAAACAACGGGATACATCGTTTTAGATCGAAAAGAGCAAAATTCACGAGCATCGATTTTACAAGTCGTCGAAGAGTAGACGACAAAAAGGTGTAAACTTTTCTCTCAGAACTGCGCGAAAACTTGTATTCCAGCTCAATACAACGGGATACATCGTTTAAAATCGAAACTAGCAAAATTCACGAGCATCGATTTTACAAGTCGTCGGAGAGTAGACGAGAGAAAGGGGTAAACTTTTTCTCTCAAAACTGCGCGAAAACTTGTATTCCGGCTCAAAACAACGGGATACAACGTTTTAGATCGAAACTAGCATAATTCACGAGCATCGATTTTACAAGTCTTCGAAGTGTAGACGAGAGAAAGGTGTAAACATTTTCTCTAAGAACTGCGCGAAAACTTGTATTCCGGCTCAAAACAACGGGATACAACGTTTTAGATCGAAACTAGCATAATTTACAAGCATCAATTTTACAAGTCGTCGAAGAGTAGACGAGAAAAAGGTGTAAACTTTTTCTTTCAGAACTGCGCGAAAACATGTATTCCGGCTCGAAACAACGAGATACATCGTTTTAGATCGAAACTAGCAAGATTCACGAGCATCGATTTTACAATTCGTCGAAGAGTAGCCGAGAGAAAGGTGTAAACGTTTTCTCTCAGAACTGCGCGAAAACTTGTATTCCGGCTCAAAACAACGGGATACATCGTTTTAGATCGAAACTAGCAAAATTCACGAGCATCGATTTTACAAGTCGTCGAAGAGTAGACGAGAAAAAGGTGTAAACTTTTTCTCTCAGAACTGCGCGAAAACATGTATTCCGGCTCGAAACAACGAGATACATCGTTTTAGATCGAAACTAGCAAGATTCACGAGCATCGATTTTACAAGTCGTCGAAGAGTAGACGAGAGAAAGGTGTAAACTTTTTCTCTCAAAACTGCGCGAAAACTTGTATTCCGGCTCAAAACAAGGGGATACATCGTCTTAGATCGAAACTAGCAAGATTCACGAGCATCGATTTTACAAATTGTCGAAGAGTAGATGAGAGAAAGGTGTAAATTTTTCCTCTCAGAACTGTGCGAAAACTTGTATTCCGGTTCAAAACAACGGGATACATCGTTTAAGATCGAAACTAGCAAAACTCACGAGCATCGATTTTACAAGTCGTCGAAGAGTAGACGACAGAAAGGTGTAAACTTTTTCTCCCAGAACTGCGCGTAAACTTCTACTCCGGCTCAGAACAACGGGATACATCGTTTTAGATCGAAACTAGCAAAATTCACGAGCATCGATTTTACAAGTCGTCGAAGAGTAGACGACAGAAAGGTGTAAACATTTTCTCTCAGAACTGCGCGAAAACTTGTATTCCAGCTCAATACAACGGGATACATCGTTTTAGATCGGAACTAGCGAGATTCACGAACATTGATTTTACTAGTCGTCGAAGAGTAGACGAGAGAAAGGTGTAAACTTTTTCTCCCAGAACTGCGCGTAAACTTGTATTCCGGCTCAAAACAACGGGATACAACGTTTTAATTCGTAACTAGCATAATTCAAGAACATCGATTTTACAAGTCGTCGAAGTGTAGACGAGAGAAAGGTGTAAACTTCTCTCAGAACTGCGCGAAAACTTGTATTCCGGCTCAAAACAACGGGACGCATCGTTTTAGATCGAAAATAGCAAAATTCACGAGCATCGAATTTACAAGTCGTCGAAGAGTAGACGAGACAAAGGTGTAAACGTTTTCTCCCAGAACTGCGCGTAAACTTGTACTCCGGCTCAATACAACGGGATACATAGTTTTAGATCGAAACTAGGAAAATTCACGAGCATCGATTTTACAAGCCGTCGAAGAGTAGACGAGAGAAAGGTGTAAACGTTTTCTCTCAGAACTGCGCGTAAACTTCTACTCCGGCTCAGAGCAACGGGATACATCGTTTTAGATCGAAACTAGCAAAATTCACGAGCATCGATTTTACAAGTCGCCGAAGAGTAGACGACAGAAAGGTGTAAACATTTTCTCTCAGAACTGCGCGAAAACTTGTATTCCGGCTCAAAACAACGGGACACATCGTTTTATATCAAAAATAGCAAAATTCACGAGCATCGAATTTACTAGTCGTCGAAGAGTAGACGAGACAAAGGTGTAAACGTTTTCTCCCAGAACTGCGCGTAAACTTGTACTCCGGCTCAAAACAACGGGATACATCGTTTTAGATCGAAACTAGCATAATTCACGAGCATCGATTTTACAACTCGTCGAAGTGTAGACGAGAGAAAGGTGTAAACATTTTCTCTCAGAACTGCGCGAAAACTTGTATTCCGGCTCAAAACAACGGGATACAACGTTTTAGATCGAAACTAGCATAATTCACGTGCATCGATTTTACAAGTCGTCGAAGAGTAGCCTACAGAAAGGTGTAAACTTTTTCTCCCAGAACTGCGCGTAAACTTGTACTCCGGCTAAAAACAACGGGATACATCATTTTAGATCGAAACTAGCAAAATTCACGAGCATCGATTTTACAAGCCGTCGAAGAGTAGACGACAGAAAGGTGTAAACTTTTTCTCTCAGAACTGCGCGAAAACTTGTATTCCGGCTCAAGAGAACGGGATACATCGTTTGAGATCGAAACTAGCAAAATTCACGAGCATCGATTTTACAAGTCGTCGAAGAGTAGACGAGAGAAAGGTGTAAACTTTTTCTCTCAGAACTGCGCGAAAACTTGTATTCCGGCTCAAAACAACGGGATACATCGTTTTAGATCGAAACTAGCAAAATTCACGAGCATCGATTTTACAAGTCGTCGAAGAGGAGACGAGAGAAAGGTATAAAATTTTTCCCTCAGAACTGCGCGAAAACTTGTATTCCGGCTCGAAACAACGGGATACATCGTTTTAGATCGAAACTAGCGAGAATCACGAACATCGATTTTAGTAGTCGTCGAAGAGTAGACGAGAGAAAGGTGTAAACTTTTTCTCTCAGAACTGCGCGAAAACTTGTATTCCGGCTCAAAACAACGGGATACATCGTTTTAGATCGGAACTAGCGAGATTCACGAACATTGATTTTACTAGTCGTCGAAGAGTAGACGAGAGAAAGGTGTAAACTTTTTCTCCCAGAACTGCGCGTAAACTTGTATTCCGGCTCAAAACAACGGGATACAACGTTTTAATTCGTAACTAGCATAATTCAAGAACATCGATTTTACAAGTCGTCGAAGTGTAGACGAGAGAAAGGTGTAAACTTCTCTCAGAACTGCGCGAAAACTTGTATTCCGGCTCAAAACAACGGGACACATCGTTTTAGATCGAAAATAGCAAAATTCACGAGCATCGAATTTACAAGTCGTCGAAGAGTAGACGAGACAAAGGTGTAAACGTTTTCTCCCAGAACTGCGCGTAAACTTGTACTCCGGCTCAAAACAACGGGATACATAGTTTTAGATCGAAACTAGGAAAATTCACGAGCATCGATTTTACAAGTGGTCGAAGAGTAGACGACAGAAAGGTGTATACATTTTCTCTCAGAACTGCGCGAAAACTTGTATTCCGGCTCAAAACAACCAGATACATCGTTTTAGATCAAAACTACCATAATTCACGAGCATCGATTTTACAAGTCGTCGAAGTGTAGACGAGAGAAAGGTGTAAACATTTTCTCTCAGAACTGCGCGAAAACTTGTATTCCAGCTCAATACAACGGGATACATCGTTTTAGATCGAAACTAGCAAAATTCACGAGCATCGATTTTACAAGTCGTCGAAGAGTAGACGAGAGAAAGGTGTAAACTTTTTCTCTCAAAACTGCGCGAAAACTTGTATTCCGGCTCAAAACAACGGGATACAACGTTTTAGATCGAAACTAGCATAATTCACGAGCATCGATTTTACAAGTCTTCGAAGTGTAGACGAGAGAAAGGTGTAAACATTTTCTCTCAGAACTGCGCGAAAACTTGTATTCCGGCTCAAAACAACGGGATACATCGTTTTAGATCGAAAAGAGCAAAATTCACGAGCATCGATTTTACAAGTCGTCGAAGAGTAGACGACAAAAAGGTGTAAACTTTTCTCTCAGAACTGCGCGAAAACTTGTATTCCAGCTCAATACAACGGGATACATCGTTTAAAATCGAAACTAGCAAAATTCACGAGCATCGATTTTACAAATCGTCGGAGAGTAGACGAGAGAAAGGGGTAAACTTTTTCTCTAAAACTGCGCGAAAACTTGTATTCCGGCTCAAAACAACGGGATACAACGTTTTAGATCGAAACTAGCATAATTCACGAGCATCGATTTTACAAGTCTTCGAAGTGTAGACGAGAGAAAGGTGTAAACATTTTCTCTAAGAACTGCGCGAAAACTTGTATTCCGGCTCAAAACAACGGGATACAACGTTTTAGATCGAAACTAGCATAATTTACAAGCATCGATTTTACAAGTCCTCGAAGAGTAGACGAGAAAAAGGTGTAAACTTTTTCTTTCAGAACTGCGCGAAAACATGTATTCCGGCTCGAAACAACGAGATACATCGTTTTAGATCGAAACTAGCAAGATTCACGAGCATCGATTTTACAATTCGTCGAAGAGTAGCCGAGAGAAAGGTGTAAACGTTTTCTCTCAGAACTGCGCGAAAACATGTATTCCGGCTCGAAACAACGAGATACATCGTTTTAGATCGAAACTAGCAAGATTCACGAGCATCGATTTTACAAGTCGTCGAAGAGTAGACGAGAGAAAGGTGTAAACTTTTTCTCTCAAAACTGCGCGAAAACTTGTATTCCGGCTCAAAACAAGGGGATACATCGTCTTAGATCGAAACTAGCAATATTCACGAGCATCGATTTTACAAATTGTCGAAGAGTAGATGAGAGAAAGGTGTAAACATTTTCTCTCAGAACTGCGCGAAAACTTGTATTCCGGCTCAAAACAACGGGATACAACGTTTTAGATCGAAACTAGCATAATTCACGTGCATCGATTTTACAAGTCGTCGAAGAGTAGCCTACAGAAAGGTGTAAACTTTTTCTCCCAGAACTGCGCGTAAACTTGTACTCCGGCTAAAAACAACGGGATACATCATTTTAGATCGAAACTAGCAAAATTCACGAGCATCGATTTTACAAGCCGTCGAAGAGTAGACGACAGAAAGGTGTAAACTTTTTCTCTCAGAACTGCGCGAAAACTTGTATTCCGGCTCAAGAGAACGGGATACATCGTTTGAGATCGAAACTAGCAAAATTCACGAGCATCGATTTTACAAGTCGTCGAAGAGTAGACGAGAGAAAGGTGTAAACTTTTTCTCTCAGAACTGCGCGAAAACTTGTATTCCGGCTCAAAACAACGGGATACATTGTTTTAGATCGAAACTAGCAAAATTCACGAGCATCGATTTTACAAGTCGTCGAAGAGGAGACGAGAGAAAGGTATAAAATTTTTCTCTCAGAACTGCGCGAAAACTTGTATTCCGGCTCGAAACAACGGGATACATCGTTTTAGATCGAAACTAGCGAGAATCACGAACATCGATTTTAGTAGTCGTCGAAGAGTAGACGAGAGAAAGGTGTAAACTTTTTCTCTCAGAACTGCGCGAAAACTTGTATTCCGGCTCAAAACAGCGGGATACATCGTTTTAGATCGGAACTAGCGAGATTCACGAACATTGATTTTACTAGTCGTCGAAGAGTAGACGAGAGAAAGGTGTAAACTTTTTCTCCCAGAACTGCGCGTAAACTTGTATTCCGGCTCAAAACAACGGGATACAACGTTTTAATTCGTAACTAGCATAATTCAAGAACATCGATTTTACAAGTCGTCGAAGTGTAGACGAGAGAAAGGTGTAAACTTCTCTCAGAACTGCGCGAAAACTTGTATTCCGGCTCAAAACAACGGGACACATCGTTTTAGATCGAAAATAGCAAAATTCACGAGCATCGAATTTACAAGTCGTCGAAGAGTAGACGAGACAAAGGTGTAAACGTTTTCTCCCAGAACTGCGCGTAAACTTGTACTCCGGCTCAAAACAACGGGATACATAGTTTTAGATCGAAACTAGGAAAATTCACGAGCATCGATTTTACAAGTGGTCGAAGAGTAGACGACAGAAAGGTGTATACATTTTCTCTCAGAACTGCGCGAAAACTTGTATTCCGGCTCAAAACAACCAGATACATCGTTTTAGATCAAAACTACCATAATTCACGAGCATCGATTTTACAAGTCGTCGAAGTGTAGACGAGAGAAAGGTGTAAACATTTTCTCTCAGAACTGCGCGAAAACTTGTATTCCAGCTCAATACAACGGGATACATCATTTTAGATCGAAACTAGCAAAATTCACGAGCATCGATTTTACAAGCCGTCGAAGAGTAGACGACAGAAAGGTGTAAACTTTTTCTCTCAGAACTGCGCGAAAACTTGTATTCCGGCTCAAGAGAACGGGATACATCGTTTGAGATCGAAACTAGCAAAATTCACGAGCATCGATTTTACAAGTCGTCGAAGAGTAGACGAGAGAAAGGTGTAAACTTTTTCTCTCAGAACTGCGCGAAAACTTGTATTCCGGCTCAAAACAACGGGATACATCGTTTTAGATCGAAACTAGCAAAATTCACGAGCATCGATTTTACAAGTCGTCGAAGAGGAGACGAGAGAAAGGTATAAAATTTTTCTCTCAGAACTGCGCGAAAACTTGTATTCCGGCTCGAAACAACGGGATACATCGTTTTAGATCGAAACTAGCGAGAATCACGAACATCGATTTTAGTAGTCGTCGAAGAGTGGACGAGAGAAAGGTGTAAACTTTTTCTCTCAGAACTGCGCGAAAACTTGTATTCCGGCTCAAAACAACGGGATACATCGTTTTAGATCGGAACTAGCGAGATTCACGAACATTGATTTTACTAGTCGTCGAAGAGTAGACGAGAGAAAGGTGTAAACTTTTTCTCCCAGAACTGCGCGTAAACTTGTATTCCGGCTCAAAACAACGGGATACAACGTTTTAATTCGTAACTAGCATAATTCAAGAACATCGATTTTACAAGTCGTCGAAGTGTAGACGAGAGAAAGGTGTAAACTTCTCTCAGAACTGCGCGAAAACTTGTATTCCGGCTCAAAACAACGGGACACATCGTTTTAGATCGAAAATAGCAAAATTCACGAGCATCGAATTTACAAGTCGTCGAAGAGTAGACGAGACAAAGGTGTAAACGTTTTCTCCCAGAACTGCGCGTAAACTTGTACTCCGGCTCAAAACAACGGGATACATAGTTTTAGATCGAAACTAGGAAAATTCACGAGCATCGATTTTACAAGTGGTCGAAGAGTAGACGACAGAAAGGTGTATACATTTTCTCTCAGAACTGCGCGAAAACTTGTATTCCGGCTCAAAACAACCAGATACATCGTTTTAGATCAAAACTACCATAATTCACGAGCATCGATTTTACAAGTCGTCGAAGTGTAGACGAGAGAAAGGTGTAAACATTTTCTCTCAGAACTGCGCGAAAACTTGTATTCCAGCTCAATACAACGGGATACATCGTTTTAGATCGAAACTAGCAAAATTCACGAGCATCGATTTTACAAGTCGTCGAAGAGTAGACGAGAGAAAGGTGTAAACTTTTTCTCTCAAAACTGCGCGAAAACTTGTATTCCGGCTCAAAACAACGGGATACAACGTTTTAGATCGAAACTAGCATAATTCACGAGCATCGATTTTACAAGTCTTCGAAGTGTAGACGAGAGAAAGGTGTAAACATTTTCTCTCAGAACTGCGCGAAAACTTGTATTCCGGCTCAAAACAACGGGATACATCGTTTTAGATCGAAAAGAGCAAAATTCACGAGCATCGATTTTACAAGTCGTCGAAGAGTAGACGACAAAAAGGTGTAAACTTTTCTCTCAGAACTGCGCGAAAACTTGTATTCCAGCTCAATACAACGGGATACATCGTTTAAAATCGAAACTAGCAAAATTCACGAGCATCGATTTTACAAGTCGTCGGAGAGTAGACGAGAGAAAGGGGTAAACTTTTTCTCTCAAAACTGCGCGAAAACTTGTATTCCGGCTCAAAACAACGGGATACAACGTTTTAGATCGAAACTAGCATAATTCACGAGCATCGATTTTACAAGTCTTCGAAGTGTAGACGAGAGAAAGGTGTAAACATTTTCTCTAAGAACTGCGCGAAAACTTGTATTCCGGCTCAAAACAACGGGATACAACGTTTTAGATCGAAACTAGCATAATTTACAAGCATCGATTTTACAAGTCGTCGAAGAGTAGACGAGAAAAAGGTGTAAACTTTTTCTTTCAGAACTGCGCGAAAACATGTATTCCGGCTCGAAACAACGAGATACATCGTTTTAGATCGAAACTAGCAAGATTCACGAGCATCGATTTTACAATTCGTCGAAGAGTAGCCGAGAGAAAGGTGTAAACGTTTTCTCTCAGAACTGCGCGAAAACTTGTATTCCGGCTCAAAACAACGGGATACATCGTTTTAGATCGAAACTAGCAAAATTCACGAGCATCGATTTTACAAGTCGTCGAAGAGTAGACGAGAAAAAGGTGTAAACGTTTTCTCTCAGAACTGCGCGAAAACATGTATTCCGGCTCGAAACAACGAGATACATCGTTTTAGATCGAAACTAGCAAGATTCACGAGCATCGATTTTACAAGTCGTCGAAGAGTAGACGAGAGAAAGGTGTAAACTTTTTCTCTCAAAACTGCGCGAAAACTTGTATTCCGGCTCAAAACAAGGGGATACATCGTCTTAGATCGAAACTAGCAAGATTCACGAGCATCGATTTTACAAATTGTCGAAGAGTAGATGAGAGAAAGGTGTAAATTTTTCCTCTCAGAACTGTGCGAAAACTTGTATTCCGGTTCAAAACAACGGGATACATCGTTTAAGATCGAAACTAGCAAAACTCACGAGCATCGATTTTACAAGTCGTCGAAGAGTAGACGACAGAAAGGTGTAAACTTTTTCTCCCAGAACTGCGCGTAAACTTCTACTCCGGCTCAGAACAACGGGATACATCGTTTTAGATCGAAACTAGCAAAATTCACGAGCATCGATTTTACAAGTCGTCGAAGAGTAGACGACAGAAAGGTGTAAACATTTTCTCTCAGAACTGCGCGAAAACTTGTATTCCAGCTCAATACAACGGGATACATCGTTTTAGATCGGAACTAGCGAGATTCACGAACATTGATTTTACTAGTCGTCGAAGAGTAGACGAGAGAAAGGTGTAAACTTTTTCTCCCAGAACTGCGCGTAAACTTGTATTCCGGCTCAAAACAACGGGATACAACGTTTTAATTCGTAACTAGCATAATTCAAGAACATCGATTTTACAAGTCGTCGAAGTGTAGACGAGAGAAAGGTGTAAACTTCTCTCAGAACTGCGCGAAAACTTGTATTCCGGCTCAAAACAACGGGACGCATCGTTTTAGATCGAAAATAGCAAAATTCACGAGCATCGAATTTACAAGTCGTCGAAGAGTAGACGAGACAAAGGTGTAAACGTTTTCTCCCAGAACTGCGCGTAAACTTGTACTCCGGCTCAATACAACGGGATACATAGTTTTAGATCGAAACTAGGAAAATTCACGAGCATCGATTTTACAAGCCGTCGAAGAGTAGACGAGAGAAAGGTGTAAACGTTTTCTCTCAGAACTGCGCGTAAACTTCTACTCCGGCTCAGAGCAACGGGATACATCGTTTTAGATCGAAACTAGCAAAATTCACGAGCATCGATTTTACAAGTCGCCGAAGAGTAGACGACAGAAAGGTGTAAACATTTTCTCTCAGAACTGCGCGAAAACTTGTATTCCGGCTCAAAACAACGGGACACATCGTTTTATATCAAAAATAGCAAAATTCACGAGCATCGAATTTACTAGTCGTCGAAGAGTAGACGAGACAAAGGTGTAAACGTTTTCTCCCAGAACTGCGCGTAAACTTGTACTCCGGCTCAAAACAACGGGATACATCGTTTTAGATCGAAACTAGCATAATTCACGAGCATCGATTTTACAACTCGTCGAAGTGTAGACGAGAGAAAGGTGTAAACATTTTCTCTCAGAACTGCGCGAAAACTTGTATTCCGGCTCAAAACAACGGGATACAACGTTTTAGATCGAAACTAGCATAATTCACGTGCATCGATTTTACAAGTCGTCGAAGAGTAGCCTACAGAAAGGTGTAAACTTTTTCTCCCAGAACTGCGCGTAAACTTGTACTCCGGCTAAAAACAACGGGATACATCATTTTAGATCGAAACTAGCAAAATTCACGAGCATCGATTTTACAAGCCGTCGAAGAGTAGACGACAGAAAGGTGTAAACTTTTTCTCTCAGAACTGCGCGAAAACTTGTATTCCGGCTCAAGAGAACGGGATACATCGTTTGAGATCGAAACTAGCAAAATTCACGAGCATCGATTTTACAAGTCGTCGAAGAGTAGACGAGAGAAAGGTGTAAACTTTTTCTCTCAGAACTGCGCGAAAACTTGTATTCCGGCTCAAAACAACGGGATACATCGTTTTAGATCGAAACTAGCAAAATTCACGAGCATCGATTTTACAAGTCGTCGAAGAGGAGACGAGAGAAAGGTATAAAATTTTTCTCTCAGAACTGCGCGAAAACTTGTATTCCGGCTCGAAACAACGGGATACATCGTTTTAGATCGAAACTAGCGAGAATCACGAACATCGATTTTAGTAGTCGTCGAAGAGTAGACGAGAGAAAGGTGTAAACTTTTTCTCTCAGAACTGCGCGAAAACTTGTATTCCGGCTCAAAACAACGGGATACATCGTTTTAGATCGGAACTAGCGAGATTCACGAACATTGATTTTACTAGTCGTCGAAGAGTAGACGAGAGAAAGGTGTAAACTTTTTCTCCCAGAACTGCGCGTAAACTTGTATTCCGGCTCAAAACAACGGGATACAACGTTTTAATTCGTAACTAGCATAATTCAAGAACATCGATTTTACAAGTCGTCGAAGTGTAGACGAGAGAAAGGTGTAAACTTCTCTCAGAACTGCGCGAAAACTTGTATTCCGGCTCAAAACAACGGGACACATCGTTTTAGATCGAAAATAGCAAAATTCACGAGCATCGAATTTACAAGTCGTCGAAGAGTAGACGAGACAAAGGTGTAAACGTTTTCTCCCAGAACTGCGCGTAAACTTGTACTCCGGCTCAAAACAACGGGATACATAGTTTTAGATCGAAACTAGGAAAATTCACGAGCATCGATTTTACAAGTGGTCGAAGAGTAGACGACAGAAAGGTGTATACATTTTCTCTCAGAACTGCGCGAAAACTTGTATTCCGGCTCAAAACAACCAGATACATCGTTTTAGATCAAAACTACCATAATTCACGAGCATCGATTTTACAAGTCGTCGAAGTGTAGACGAGAGAAAGGTGTAAACATTTTCTCTCAGAACTGCGCGAAAACTTGTATTCCAGCTCAATACAACGGGATACATCATTTTAGATCGAAACTAGCAAAATTCACGAGCATCGATTTTACAAGCCGTCGAAGAGTAGACGACAGAAAGGTGTAAACTTTTTCTCTCAGAACTGCGCGAAAACTTGTATTCCGGCTCAAGAGAACGGGATACATCGTTTGAGATCGAAACTAGCAAAATTCACGAGCATCGATTTTACAAGTCGTCGAAGAGTAGACGAGAGAAAGGTGTAAACTTTTTCTCTCAGAACTGCGCGAAAACTTGTATTCCGGCTCAAAACAACGGGATACATCGTTTTAGATCGAAACTAGCAAAATTCACGAGCATCGATTTTACAAGTCGTCGAAGAGGAGACGAGAGAAAGGTATAAAATTTTTCTCTCAGAACTGCGCGAAAACTTGTATTCCGGCTCGAAACAACGGGAATACATCGTTTTAGATCGAAAACTAGCGAGAATCACGAACATCGATTTTAGTAGTCGTCGAAGAGTAGACGAGAGAAAGGTTGTAAACTTTTTCTCTCAGAACTGCGCGAAAACTTGTATTCCGGCTCAAAACAACGGGATACATCGTTTTAGATCGGAACTAGCGAGATTCACGAACATTGATTTTACTAGTCGTCGAAGAGTAGACGAGAGAAAGGTGTAAACTTTTTCTCCCAGAACTGCGCGTAAACTTGTATTCCGCTCAAAACAACGGGATACAACGTTTTAATTCGTAACTAGGCATAATTCAAGAACATCGATTTTACAAGTCGTCGAAGTGTAGACGAGAGAAAGGTGTAAACTTCTCTCAGAACTGCGCGAAAACTTGTATTCCGGCTCAAAACAACGGGACACATCGTTTTAGATCGAAAATAGCAAAATTCACGAGCATCGAATTTACAAGTCGTCGAAGAGTAGACGAGACAAAGGTGTAAACGTTTTCTCCCAGAACTGCGCGTAAACTTGTACTCCGGCTCAAAACAACGGGATACATAGTTTTAGATCGAAACTAGGAAAATTCACGAGCAATCGATTTTACAAGTGGTCGAAGAGTAGACGACAGAAAGGTGTATACATTTTCTCTCAGAACTGCGCGGAAAACTTGTATTCCGGCTCAAAACAACCAGATACATCGTTTTAGATCAAAACTACCATAATTCACGAGCATCGATTTTACAAGTCGTCGAAGTGTAGACGAGAGAAAGGTGTAAACATTTTCTCTCAGAACTGCGCGAAAACTTGTATTCCAGCTCAATACAACGGGATACATCGTTTTAGATCGAAACTAGCAAAATTCACGAGCATCGATTTTACAAGTCGTCGAAGAGTAGACGAGAGAAAGGTGTAAACTTTTTCTCTCAAAACTGCGCGAAAACTTGTATTCCGGCTCAAAACAACGGGATACAACGTTTTAGATCGAAACTAGCATAATTCACGAGCATCGATTTTACAAGTCTTCGAAGTGTAGACGAGAGAAAGGTGTAAACATTTTCTCTCAGAACTGCGCGAAAACTTGTATTCCGGCTCAAAACAACGGGATACATCGTTTTAGATCGAAAAGAGCAAAATTCACGAGCATCGATTTTACAAGTCGTCGAAGAGTAGACGACAAAAAGGTGTAAACTTTTCTCTCAGAACTGCGCGAAAACTTGTATTCCAGCTCAATACAACGGGATACATCGTTTAAAATCGAAACTAGCAAAATTCACGAGCATCGATTTTACAAGTCGTCGGAGAGTAGACGAGAGAAAGGGGTAAACTTTTTCTCTCAAAACTGCGCGAAAACTTGTATTCCGGCTCAAAACAACGGGATACAACGTTTTAGATCGAAACTAGCATAATTCACGAGCATCGATTTTACAAGTCTTCGAAGTGTAGACGAGAGAAAGGTGTAAACATTTTCTCTAAGAACTGCGCGAAAACTTGTATTCCGGCTCAAAACAACGGGATACAACGTTTTAGATCGAAACTAGCATAATTTACAAGCATCGATTTTACAAGTCGTCGAAGAGTAGACGAGAAAAAGGTGTAAACTTTTTCTTTCAGAACTGCGCGAAAACATGTATTCCGGCTCGAAACAACGAGATACATCGTTTTAGATCGAAACTAGCAAGATTCACGAGCATCGATTTTACAATTCGTCGAAGAGTAGCCGAGAGAAAGGTGTAAACGTTTTCTCTCAGAACTGCGCGAAAACTTGTATTCCGGCTCAAAACAACGGGATACATCGTTTTAGATCGAAACTAGCAAAATTCACGAGCATCGATTTTACAAGTCGTCGAAGAGTAGACGAGAAAAAGGTGTAAACTTTTTCTCTCAGAACTGCGCGAAAACATGTATTCCGGCTCGAAACAACGAGATACATCGTTTTAGATCGAAACTAGCAAGATTCACGAGCATCGATTTTACAAGTCGTCGAAGAGTAGACGAGAGAAAGGTGTAAACTTTTTCTCTCAAAACTGCGCGAAAACTTGTATTCCGGCTCAAAACAAGGGGATACATCGTCTTAGATCGAAACTAGCAAGATTCACGAGCATCGATTTTACAAATTGTCGAAGAGTAGATGAGAGAAAGGTGTAAATTTTTCCTCTCAGAACTGTGCGAAAACTTGTATTCCGGTTCAAAACAACGGGATACATCGTTTAAGATCGAAACTAGCAAAACTCACGAGCATCGATTTTACAAGTCGTCGAAGAGTAGACGACAGAAAGGTGTAAACTTTTTCTCCCAGAACTGCGCGTAAACTTCTACTCCGGCTCAGAACAACGGGATACATCGTTTTAGATCGAAACTAGCAAAATTCACGAGCATCGATTTTACAAGTCGTCGAAGAGTAGACGACAGAAAGGTGTAAACATTTTCTCTCAGAACTGCGCGAAAACTTGTATTCCAGCTCAATACAACGGGATACATCGTTTTAGATCGAAACTAGCAAAACTCACGAGCATCGATTTTACAAGTCGTCGAAGAGTAGACGAGAGAAAGGGGTAAACTTTTTCTCTCAGAACTGCGCGAAAACTTGTATTCTGGCTCAAAACAACGAGATACATCGTTTTAGATCGAAACTAGCGAGATTCACAAACATCGATTTTCCTAGTCGTCGAAGAGTAGACGAGAGAAAGGTGTAAACTTTTTCTCTCAGAACTGCGCGAAAACTTGTATTCCGGCTCAAAACAACGGGATACAACGTTTTAGATCGAAACTAGCATAATTCACGAGCATCGATTTTACAAGTCGTCGAAGAGTAGCCGACAGAAAGGTGTAAACTTTTTCTTCCAGAACTGCGCGTAAACTTGTACTCCGGCTAAAAACAACGGGATACATCGTTTTAGATCGAAACTAGCAAAATTCACGAGCATCGATTTTACAAGCCGTCGAAGAGTAGACGAGAGAAAGGTGTAAACGTTTTCTCTCAGAACTGCGCGTAAACTTCTACTCCGGCTCAGAGCAACGGGATACATCGTTTTAGATCGAAACTAGCAAAATTCACGAGCATCGATTTTACAAGTCGCCGAAGAGTAGACGACAGAAAGGTGTAAACATTTTCTGTCAGAACTGCGCGAAAACTTGTATTCCGGCTCAAAACAACGGGACACATCGTTTTATATCAAAAATAGCAAAATTCACGAGCATCGAATTTACTAGTCGTCGAAGAGTAGACGAGACAAAGGTGTAAACGTTTTCTCCCAGAACTGCGCGTAAACTTGTACTCCGGCTCAAAACAACGGGATACATCGTTTTAGATCGAAACTAGCATAATTCACGAGCATCGATTTTGCAACTCGTCGAAGTGTAGACGAGAGAAAGGTGTAAACATTTTCTCTCAGAACTGCGCGAAAACTTGTATTCCGGCTCAAAACAACGGGATACAACGTTTTAGATCGAAACTAGCATAATTCACGTGCATCGATTTTACAAGTCGTCGAAGAGTAGCCTACAGAAAGGTGTAAACGTTTTCTCCCAGAACTGCGCGTAAACTTGTACTCCGGCTAAAAACAACGGGATACATCATTTTAGATCGAAACTAGCAAAATTCACGAGCATCGATTTTACAAGCCGTCAAAGAGTAGACGACAGAAAGGTGTAAACTTTTTCTCTCAGAACTGCGCGAAAACTTGTATTCCGGCTCAAGAGAACGGGATACATCGTTTGAGATCGAAACTAGCAAAATTCACGAGCATCGATTTTACAAGTCGTCGAAGAGTAGACGAGAAAAAGGTGTAAACTTTTTCTCTCAGAACTGCGCGAAAACATGTATTCCGGCTCAAAACAACGGGATACATCGTTTTAGATCGAAACTAGCAAAATTCACGAGCATCGATTTTACAAGTCGTCGAAGAGTAGACGAGAGAAAGGTATAAAATTTTTCTCTCAGAACTGCGCGAAAACTTGTATTCCGGCTCGAAACAACGGGATACATCGTTTTAGATCGAAACTAGCGAGAATCACGAACATCGATTTTAGTAGTCGTCGAAGAGTAGACGAGAGAAAGGTGTAAACTTTTTCTCTCAGAACTGCGCGAAAACTTGTATTCCGGCTCAAAACAACGGGATACATCGTTTTAGATCGGAACTAGCGAGATTCACGAACATTGATTTTACTAGTCGTCGAAGAGTAGACGAGAGAAAGGTGTAAACTTTTTCTCCCAGAACTGCGCGTAAACTTGTATTCCGGCTCAAAACAACGGGATACAACGTTTTAATTCGTAACTAGCATAATTCAAGAACATCGATTTTACAAGTCGTCGAAGTGTAGACGAGAGAAAGGTGTAAACTTCTCTCAGAACTGCGCGAAAACTTGTATTCCGGCTCAAAACAACGGGACACATCGTTTTAGATCGAAAATAGCAAAATTCACGAGCATCGAATTTACAAGTCGTCGAAGAGTAGACGAGACAAAGGTGTAAACGTTTTCTCCCAGAACTGCGCGTAAACTTGTACTCCGGCTCAATACAACGGGATACATAGTTTTAGATCGAAACTAGGAAAATTCACGAGCATCGATTTTACAAGCCGTCGAAGAGTAGACGAGAGAAAGGTGTAAACGTTTTCTCTCAGAACTGCGCGTAAACTTCTACTCCGGCTCAGAGCAACGGGATACATCGTTTTAGATCGAAACTAGCAAAATTCACGAGCATCGATTTTACAAGTCGCCGAAGAGTAGACGACAGAAAGGTGTAAACGTTTTCTCTCAGAACTGCGCGAAAACTTGTATTCCGGCTCAAAACAACGGGACACATCGTTTTATATCAAAAATAGCAAAATTCACGAGCATCGAATTTACTAGTCGTCGAAGAGTAGACGAGACAAAGGTGTAAACGTTTTCTCCCAGAACTGCGCGTAAACTTGTACTCCGGCTCAAAACAACGGGATACATCGTTTTAGATCGAAACTAGCATAATTCACGAGCATCGATTTTACAACTCGTCGAAGTGTAGACGAGAGAAAGGTGTAAACATTTTCTCTCAGAACTGCGCGAAAACTTGTATTCCGGCTCAAAACAACGGGATACAACGTTTTAGATCGAAACTAGCATAATTCACGTGCATCGATTTTACAAGTCGTCGAAGAGTAGCCTACAGAAAGGTGTAAACTTTTTCTCCCAGAACTGCGCGTAAACTTGTACTCCGGCTAAAAACAACGGGATACATCATTTTAGATCGAAACTAGCAAAATTCACGAGCATCGATTTTACAAGCCGTCGAAGAGTAGACGACAGAAAGGTGTAAACTTTTTCTCTCAGAACTGCGCGAAAACTTGTATTCCGGCTCAAGAGAACGGGATACATCGTTTGAGATCGAAACTAGCAAAATTCACGAGCATCGATTTTACAAGTCGTCGAAGAGTAGACGAGAGAAAGGTGTAAACTTTTTCTCTCAGAACTGCGCGAAAACTGGTATTCCGGCTCAAAACAACGGGATACATCGTTTTAGATCGAAACTAGCAAAATTCACGAGCATCGATTTTACAAGTCGTCGAAGAGGAGACGAGAGAAAGGTATAAAATTTTTCTCTCAGAACTGCGCGAAAACTTGTATTCCGGCTCGAAACAACGGGATACATCGTTTTAGATCGAAACTAGCGAGAATCACGAACATCGATTTTAGTAGTCGTCGAAGAGTAGACGAGAGAAAGGTGTAAACTTTTTCTCTCAGAACTGCGCGAAAACTTGTATTCCGGCTCAAAACAACGGGATACATCGTTTTAGATCGGAACTAGCGAGATTCACGAACATTGATTTTACTAGTCGTCGAAGAGTAGACGAGAGAAAGGTGTAAACTTTTTCTCCCAGAACTGCGCGTAAACTTGTATTCCGGCTCAAAACAACGGGATACAACGTTTTAATTCGTAACTAGCATAATTCAAGAACATCGATTTTACAAGTCGTCGAAGTGTAGACGAGAGAAAGGTGTAAACTTCTCTCAGAACTGCGCGAAAACTTGTATTCCGGCTCAAAACAACGGGACACATCGTTTTAGATCGAAAATAGCAAAATTCACGAGCATCGAATTTACAAGTCGTCGAAGAGTAGACGAGACAAAGGTGTAAACGTTTTCTCCCAGAACTGCGCGTAAACTTGTACTCCGGCTCAAAACAACGGGATACATAGTTTTAGATCGAAACTAGGAAAATTCACGAGCATCGATTTTACAAGTGGTCGAAGAGTAGACGACAGAAAGGTGTATACATTTTCTCTCAGAACTGCGCGAAAACTTGTATTCCGGCTCAAAACAACCAGATACATCGTTTTAGATCAAAACTACCATAATTCACGAGCATCGATTTTACAAGTCGTCGAAGTGTAGACGAGAAAAAGGTGTAAACATTTTCTCTCAGAACTGCGCGAAAACTTGTATTCCAGCTCAATACAACGGGATACATCGTTTTAGATCGAAACTAGCAAAATTCACGAGCATCGATTTTACAAGTCGTCGAAGAGTAGACGAGAGAAAGGTGTAAACTTTTTCTCTCAAAACTGCGCGAAAACTTGTATTCCGGCTCAAAACAACGGGATACAACGTTTTAGATCGAAACTAGCATAATTCACGAGCATCGATTTTACAAGTCTTCGAAGTGTAGACGAGAGAAAGGTGTAAACATTTTCTCTAAGAACTGCGCGAAAACTTGTATTCCGGCTCAAAACAACGGGATACAACGTTTTAGATCGAAACTAGCATAATTTACAAGCATCGATTTTACAAGTCGTCGAAGAGTAGACGACAAAAAGGTGTAAACATTTTCTCTCAGAACTGCGCGAAAACTTGTATTCCGGCTCAAAACAACGGGATACATCGTTTTAGATCGAAAAGAGCAAAATTCACGAGCATCGATTTTACAAGTCGTCGAAGAGTAGACGACAAAAAGGTGTAAACTTTTCTCTCAGAACTGCGCGAAAACTTGTATTCCAGCTCAATACAACGGGATACATCGTTTAAAATCGAAACTAGCAAAATTCACGAGCATCGATTTTACAAGTCGTCGGAGAGTAGACGAGAGAAAGGGGTAAACTTTTTCTCTCAAAACTGCGCGAAAACTTGTATTCCGGCTCAAAACAACGGGATACAACGTTTTAGATCGAAACTAGCATAATTCACGAGCATCGATTTTACAAGTCTTCGAAGTGTAGACGAGAGAAAGGTGTAAACATTTTCTCTAAGAACTGCGCGAAAACTTGTATTCCGGCTCAAAACAACGGGATACAACGTTTTAGATCGAAACTAGCATAATTTACAAGCATCGATTTTACAAGTCGTCGAAGAGTAGACGAGAAAAAGGTGTAAACTTTTTCTCTCAGAACTGCGCGAAAACATGTATTCCGGCTCGAAACAACGAGATACATCGTTTTAGATCGAAACTAGCAAGATTCACGAGCATCGATTTTACAATTCGTCGAAGAGTAGCCGAGAGAAAGGTGTAAACGTTTTCTCTCAGAACTGCGCGAAAACTTGTATTCCGGCTCAAAACAACGGGATACATCGTTTTAGATCGAAACTAGCAAAATTCACGAGCATCGATTTTACAAGTCGTCGAAGAGTAGACGAGAAAAAGGTGTAAACTTTTTCTCTCAGAACTGCGCGAAAACATGTATTCCGGCTCGAAACAACGAGATACATCGTTTTAGATCGAAACTAGCAAGATTCACGAGCATCGATTTTACAAGTCGTCGAAGAGTAGACGAGAGAAAGGTGTAAACTTTTTCTCTCAAAACTGCGCGAAAACTTGTATTCCGGCTCAAAACAAGGGGATACATCGTCTTAGATCGAAACTAGCAAGATTCACGAGCATCGATTTTACAAATTGTCGAACAGTAGATGAGAGAAAGGTGTAAATTTTTCCTCTCAGAACTGTGCGAAAACTTGTATTCCGGTTCAAAACAACGGGATACATCGTTTAAGATCGAAACTAGCAAAACTCACGAGCATCGATTTTACAAGTCGTCGAAGAGTAGACGACAGAAAGGTGTAAACTTTTTCTCCCAGAACTGCGCGTAAACTTCTACTCCGGCTCAGAACAACGGGATACATCGTTTTAGATCGAAACTAGCAAAATTCACGAGCATCGATTTTACAAGTCGTCGAAGAGTAGACGACAGAAAGGTGTAAACATTTTCTCTCAGAACTGCGCGAAAACTTGTATTCCAGCTCAATACAACGGGATACATCGTTTTAGATCGAAACTAGCAAAACTCACGAGCATCGATTTTACAAGTCGTCGAAGAGTAGACGAGAGAAAGGGGTAAACTTTTTCTCTCAGAACTGCGCGAAAACTTGTATTCTGGCTCAAAACAACGAGATACATCGTTTTAGATCGAAACTAGCGAGATTCACAAACATCGATTTTCCTAGTCGTAGAAGAGTAGACGAGAGAAAGGTGTAAACTTTTTCTCTCAGAACTGCGCGAAAACTTGTATTCCGGCTCAAAACAACGGGATACAACGTTTTAGATCGAAACTAGCATAATTCACGAGCATCGATTTTACAAGTCGTCGAAGAGTAGCCGACAGAAAGGTGTAAACTTTTTCTTCCAGAACTGCGCGTAAACTTGTACTCCGGCTAAAAACAACGGGATACATCGTTTTAGATCGAAACTAGCAAAATTCACGAGCATCGATTTTACAAGCCGTCGAAGAGTAGACGAGAGAAAGGTGTAAACGTTTTCTCTCAGAACTGCGCGTAAACTTCTACTCCGGCTCAGAGCAACGGGATACATCGTTTTAGATCGAAACTAGCAAAATTCACGAGCATCGATTTTACAAGTCGCCGAAGAGTAGACGACAGAAAGGTGTAAACATTTTCTGTCAGAACTGCGCGAAAACTTGTATTCCGGCTCAAAACAACAGGACACATCGTTTTATATCAAAAATAGCAAAATTCACGAGCATCGAATTTACTAGTCGTCGAAGAGTAGACGAGACAAAGGTGTAAACGTTTTCTCCCAGAACTGCGCGTAAACTTGTACTCCTGCTCAAAACAACGGGATACATCGTTTTAGATCGAAACTAGCATAATTCACGAGCATCGATTTTACAACTCGTCGAAGTGTAGACGAGAGAAAGGTGTAAACATTTTCTCTCAGAACTGCGCGAAAACTTGTATTCCGGCTCAAAACAACGGGATACAACGTTTTAGATCGAAACTAGCATAATTCACGTGCATCGATTTTACAAGTCGTCGAAGAGTAGCCTACAGAAAGGTGTAAACTTTTTCTCCCAGAACTGCGCGTAAACTTGTACTCCGGCTAAAAACAACGGGATACATCATTTTAGATCGAAACTAGCAAAATTCACGAGCATCGATTTTGCAAGCCGTCAAAGAGTAGACGACAGAAAGGTGTAAACTTTTTCTCTCAGAACTGCGCGAAAACTTGTATTCCGGCTCAAGAGAACGGGATACATCGTTTGAGATCGAAACTAGCAAAATTCACGAGCATCGATTTTACAAGTCGTCGAAGAGTAGACGAGAAAAAGGTGTAAACTTTTTCTCTCAGAACTGCGCGAAAACATGTATTCCGGCTCGAAACAACGAGATACATCGTTTTAGATCGAAACTAGCAAGATTCACGAGCATCGATTTTACAATTCGTCGAAGAGTAGCCGAGAGAAAGGTGTAAACGTTTTCTCTCAGAACTGCGCGAAAACTTGTATTCCGGCTCAAAACAATGGGATACATCGTTTTAGATCGAAACTAGCAAAATTCACGAGCATCGATTTTACAAGTCGTCGAAGAGTAGACGAGAAAAAGGTGTAAACTTTTTCTCTCAGAACTGCGCGAAAACATGTATTCCGGCTCGAAACAACGAGATACATCGTTTTAGATCGAAACTAGCAAGATTCACGAGCATCGATTTTACAAGTCGTCGAAGAGTAGACGAGAGAAAGGTGTAAACTTTTTCTCTCAATACTGCGCGAAAACTTGTATTCCGGCTCAAAACAACGGGATACAACGTTTTAGATCGAAACTAGCATAATTCACGAGCATCGATTTTACAAGTCGTCGAAGAGTAGCCGACAGAAAGGTGTAAACTTTTTCTTCCAGAACTGCGCGTAAACTTGTACTCCGGCTAAAAACAACGAGATACATCGTTTTAGATAGAAACTAGCAAACTCACGAGCATCGATTTTACAAGCCGTCGAAGAGTAGACGAGAGAAAGGTGTAAACTTTTTCTCTCAGAACTGCGCGTAAACTTCTACTCCGGCTCAGAACAACGGGATACATCGTTTTAGATCGAAACTAGCAAAATTCACGAGCATCGATTTTACAAGTCGTCGAAGAGTAGACGACAGAAAGGAGTAAACATTTTCTCTTAGAACTGCGCGAAAACTTGTATTCCGGCTCAAAACAACGGGACACATCGTTTTAGATCAAAAATAGCAAAATTCACGAGCATCGAATTTACTAGTCGTCGAAGAGTAGACGAGACAAAGGTGTAAACGTTTTCTCCCAGAACTGCGCGTAAACTTGTACTCCGGCTCAAAACAACGGGATACAACGTTTTAGATCGAAACTAGCAAAATTCACGAGCATCAATTTTACAAATCGTCGAAGAGTAGACGACAAAGAGGTGTAAACATTTTCTCTCAGAACTGCGCGAAAACTTGTATTCCGGCTCAAAACAAAGGGATACATCGTTTTAGATCGAAACTAGCAAAATTCACGAGCATCGATTTTACAAGTCGTCGAAGAGTAGACGACAGAAAGGTGTAAACTTTTTTTCTCAGAACTGCGCGAAAACTTGTATTCCAGCTCAATACAACGGGATACATCGTTTTAGATCGAAACTAGCAAAATGCACAAGCATCTATTTTACAAGTCGGACGAGAGAAAGCTGTAAACTTTTTCTCTCAGAATTAGGCGAAAGCTTGTATTCCGGCTAAAAAAACAACGATACATCGTTTTATATTGAAACTAGCAAAATTCACGAGCATCAATTTTTCAAGTCGTCGAAGAGTAGACGAGACAAAGGTGTAAACTTTTTCTTTCAGAACTGCGCGAAAATTTGTATTCCTGCTCAAGAGAACGGGATACATCGTTTGAGATCGAAACTAGCAAAATTCACGAGCATCGATTTTACAAGTCGTCGAAGAGTAGACGAGAGAAAGGTGTAAACTTTTTCTCTCAGAACTGCGCGAAAACTTGTATTCCGGCTCAAAACAACGGGATACATCGTTTTAGATCGAAACTAGCAAAATTCACGAGCATCGATTTTACAAGTCGTCGAAGAGTAGACGAGAGAAACGTATAAAATTTTTCTCTCAGAACTGCGCGAAAACTTGTATTCCGGCTCGAAACAACGGGATACATCGTTTTAAATCGAAACTAGCGAGAATCACGAACATCGATTTTAGTAGTCGACGAAGAGTAGACGAGAGAAAGGTGTAAACTTTTTCTCTCAGAACTGCGCGAAAACTTGTATTCCGGCTCAAAACAACGGGATACATCGTTTTAGATCGGAACTAGCGAGATTCACGAACATTGATTTTACAAGTCGTCGAAGAGTAGACGAGAGAAAGGTGTAAACTTTTTCTCCCAGAACTGCGCGTAAACTTGTATTCCGGCTCAAAACAACGGGATACAACGTTTTAATTCGTAACTAGCATAATTCAAGAACATCGATTTTACAAGTCGTCGAAGTGTAGACGAGAGAAAGGTGTAAACTTTTCTCAGAACTGCGCGAAAACTTGTATTCCGGCTCAAAACAACGGGACACATCGTTTTAGATCGAAAATAGCAAAATTCACGAGCATCGAATTTACAAGTCGTCGAAGAGTAGACGAGACAAAGGTGTAAACGTTTTCTCCCAGAACTGCGCGTAAACTTGTACTCCGGCTCAAAACAACGGGATACATAGTTTTAGATCGAAACTAGGAAAATTCACGAGCATCGATTTTACAAGTGGTCGAAGAGTAGACGACAGAAAGGTGTATACATTTTCTCTCAGAACTGCGCGAAAACTTGGATTCCGGCTCAAAACAACCAGATACATCGTTTTAGATCAAAACTACCATAATTCACGAGCATCGATTTTACAAGTCGTCGAAGTGTAGACGAGAGAAAGGTGTAAACATTTTCTCTCAGAACTGCGCGAAAACTTGTATTCCAGCTCAATACAACGGGATACATCGTTTTAGATCGAAACTAGCAAAATTCACGAGCATCGATTTTACAAGTCGTCGAAGAGTAGACGAGAGAAAGGTGTAAACTTTTTCTCTCAAAACTGCGCGAAATCTTGTATTCCGGCTCAAAACAACGGGATACAACGTTTTAGATCGAAACTAGCATAATTCACGAGCATCGATTTTACAAGTCTTCGAAGTGTAGACGAGAGAAAGGTGTAAACATTTTCTCTAAGAACTGCGCAAAAACTTGTATTCCGGCTCAAAACAACGGGATACAACGTTTTAGATCGAAAGTAGCATAATATACAAGCATCGATTTTACAAGTCGTCGAAGAGTAGACGACAAAAAGGTGTAAACATTTTCTCTCAGAACTGCGCGAAAACTTGTATTCCGGCTCAAAACAACGGGATACATCGTTTTAGATCGAAAAGAGCAAAATTCACGAGCATCGATTTTAGAAGTCGTCGAAGAATAGACGACAAAAAGGTGTAAACTTTTCTCTCAGAACTGCGCGAAAACTTGTATTCCAGCTCAATACAACGGGATACATCGTTTAAAATCGAAACTAGCAAAATTCACGAGCATCGATTTTACAAGTCGTCGGAGAGTAGACGAGAGAAAGGGGTAAACTTTTTCTCTCAAAACTGCGCGAAAACTTGTAATCCGGCTCAAAACAACGGGATACAACGTTTTAGATCGAAACTAGCATAATTCACGAGCATAGATTTTACAAGTCTTCGAAGTGTAGACGAGAGAAAGGTGTAAACATTTTCTCTAAGAACTGCGCGAAAACTTGTATTCCGGCTCAAAACAACGGGATACAACGTTTTAGATCGAAACTAGCATAATTTACAAGCATCGATTTTACAAGTCGTCGAAGAGTAGACGACAAAAAGGTGTAAACATTTTCTCTCAGAACTGCGCGAAAACTTGTATTCCGGCTCAAAACAACGGGATACATCGTTTTAGATCGAAAAGAGCAAAATTCACGAGCATCGATTTTACAAGTCGTCGAAGAGTAGACGACAGAAAGGTGTAAACATTTTCTCTCAGAACTGAGCGAAAACTTGTATTTCGGCTCAAAACAACGGGACACATCGTTTTAGATCAAAAATAGCAAAATTCACGAGCATCGATTTTACTAGTCGTCGAAGAGTAGACGAGACAAAGGTGTAAACGTTTTCTCGCAGAACTGCGCGTAAACTTGTACTCCGGCTCAAAACAACGGGATACATCGTTTTAGATCGAAACTAGCAAAATTCACGAGCATCGATTTTACAAGCCGTCGAAGAGTAGACGACAGAAAGGTGTAAACATTTTCTCTCAGAACTGCGCGAAAACTTGTATTCCAGCTCAATACAACGGGATACATCGTTTTAGATCGAAACTAGCAAAATTCACGAGCATCAATTTTAAAAGTCGTCGAAGAGTAGACGAGAGAAAGGTGTAAACTTTTTCTCTCAGAACTGCGTGTAAACTTCTACTCCGGCTCAGAACAACGGGATACATCGTTTTAGATTGAAACTAGCAAAATTCACGAGCATCGATTTTACAAGTCGTCGAAGAGTAGACGACAGAAAGGTGTAATCATTTTCTCTCAGAACTGCGCGAAAACTTGTATTCCGGCTCAAAACAACGGGACACATCGTTTTAGATCAAAAATAGCAAAATTCACGAGCATCGAATTTACTAGTCGTCGAAGAGTAGACGAGACAAAGGTGTAAACGTTTTCTCCCAGAACTGCGCGTAAACTTGTACTCCGGCTCAAAACAACGGGATACATCGTTTTAGATCGAAACTAGCAAAATGCACAAGCATCTATTTTACAAGTCGGACGAGAGAAAGGTGTAAACTTTTTCTCTCAGAACTACACGAAAGCTTGTATTCCGGCTAAAAAAACAACGATACATCGTTTTATATCGAAACTAGCAAAATTCACGAGCATCGATTTTTCAAGTCGTCGAAGAGTAGACGAGGCAAAGGTGTAAACTTTTTCTCTCAGAACTGCGCGAAAATTTGTATTCCGGCTCAAGAGAACGGGACACATCGTTTGAGATCGAAACTAGCAAAATTCACGAGCATCGATTTTACAAGTTGTCGAAGAGTAGACGAGAGAAAGGTGTAAACTTTTTCTCTCAGAACTGCGCGAAAACATGTATTCCGGCTCGAAACAACGAGATACATCGTTTTAGATCGAAACTAGCAAGATTCACGAGCATCGATTTTACAATTCGTCGAAGAGTAGCCGAGAGAAAGGTGTAAACTTTTTCTCTCAGAACTGCGCGAAAACTTGTATTCTGGCTCAAAACAACGGGATACATCGTTTTAGATCGGAACTAGCGAGATTCACGAACATTGATTTTACTAGTCGTCGAAGAGTAGACGAGAGAAAGGTGTAAACCTTTTCTCCCAGAACTGCGCGTAAACTTGTATTCCGGCTCAAAACAACGGGATACAACGTTTTAATTCGTAACTAGCATAATTCAAGAACATCGATTTTACAAGTCGTCGAAGTGTAGACGAGAGAAAGGTGTAAACTTCTTCTCTCAGAACTGCGCGAAAACTTGTATTCCGGCTCAAAACAACGGGACACATCGTTTTAGATCGAAAATAGCAAAATTCACGAGCATCGAATTTACAAGTCGTCGAAGAGTAGACGAGACAAAGGTGTAAACGTTTTCTCCCAGAACTGCGCGTAAACTTGTACTCCGGCTCAAAACAACGGGATACATCGTTTTAGATCGAAACTAGCAAAATTCACGAGCATCGATTTTACAAGTCGTCGAAGAGTAGACGAGAGAAAGGTGTAAACTTTTTCTCTCAGAACTGCGCGAAAACTTGTATTCCGGCTCAAAACAACGGGATACAACGTTTTAGATCGAAACTAGCATAATTCACGAGCATCGATTTTACAAGTCTTCGAAGTGTAGACGAGAGAAAGGTGTAAACATTTTCTCTAAGAACTGCGCGAAAACTTGTATTCCGGCTCAAAACAACGGGATACAACGTTTTAGATCGAAACTAGCATATATACAAGCATCGATTTTACAAGTCGTCGAAGAGTAGACGACAAAAAGGTGTAAACATTTTCTCTCAGAACTGCGCGAAAGCTTGTATTCCGGCTCAAAACAACGGGATACATCGTTTTAGATCGAAACTAGCAAAATTCACGAGCATCGATTTTACAAGTCGTCGAAGAGTAGACGACAAAAAGGTGTAAACGTTTCTCTCAGAACTGCGCGAAAACTTGTATTCCAGCTCAATACAACGGGATACATCGTTTTAGATCGAAACTAGCAAAATTCACGAGCATCGATTTTACAAGTCGTCGGAGAGTAGACGAGAGAAAGGTGTAAACTTTTCTCAGAACTGCGCGAAAACTTGTATTCCGGCTCAAAACAACGGGACACATCGTTTTAGATCGAAAATAGCAAAATTCACGAGCATCGAATTTACAAGTCGTCGAAGAGTAGACGAGACAAAGGTGTAAACGTTTTCTCCCAGAACTGCGCGTAAACTTGTACTCCGGCTCAAAACAACGGGATACATAGTTTTAGATCGAAACTAGGAAAATTCACGAGCATCGATTTTACAAGTGGTCGAAGAGTAGACGACAGAAAGGTGTATACATTTTCTCTCAGAACTGCGCGAAAACTTGGATTCCGGCTCAAAACAACCAGATACATCGTTTTAGATCAAAACTACCATAATTCACGAGCATCGATTTTACAAGTCGTCGAAGTGTAGACGAGAGAAAGGTGTAAACATTTTCTCTCAGAACTGCGCGAAAACTTGTATTCCAGCTCAATACAACGGGATACATCGTTTTAGATCGAAACTAGCAAAATTCACGAGCATCGATTTTACAAGTCGTCGAAGAGTAGACGAGAGAAAGGTGTAAACTTTTTCTCTCAAAACTGCGCGAAATCTTGTATTCCGGCTCAAAACAACGGGATACAACGTTTTAGATCGAAACTAGCATAATTCACGAGCATCGATTTTACAAGTCTTCGAAGTGTAGACGAGAGAAAGGTGTAAACATTTTCTCTAAGAACTGCGCAAAAACTTGTATTCCGGCTCAAAACAACGGGATACAACGTTTTAGATCGAAAGTAGCATAATATACAAGCATCGATTTTACAAGTCGTCGAAGAGTAGACGACAAAAAGGTGTAAACATTTTCTCTCAGAACTGCGCGAAAACTTGTATTCCGGCTCAAAACAACGGGATACATCGTTTTAGATCGAAAAGAGCAAAATTCACGAGCATCGATTTTAGAAGTCGTCGAAGAATAGACGACAAAAAGGTGTAAACTTTTCTCTCAGAACTGCGCGAAAACTTGTATTCCAGCTCAATACAACGGGATACATCGTTTAAAATCGAAACTAGCAAAATTCACGAGCATCGATTTTACAAGTCGTCGGAGAGTAGACGAGAGAAAGGGGTAAACTTTTTCTCTCAAAACTGCGCGAAAACTTGTAATCCGGCTCAAAACAACGGGATACAACGTTTTAGATCGAAACTAGCATAATTCACGAGCATAGATTTTACAAGTCTTCGAAGTGTAGACGAGAGAAAGGTGTAAACATTTTCTCTAAGAACTGCGCGAAAACTTGTATTCCGGCTCAAAACAACGGGATACAACGTTTTAGATCGAAACTAGCATAATTTACAAGCATCGATTTTACAAGTCGTCGAAGAGTAGACGACAAAAAGGTGTAAACATTTTCTCTCAGAACTGCGCGAAAACTTGTATTCCGGCTCAAAACAACGGGATACATCGTTTTAGATCGAAAAGAGCAAAATTCACGAGCATCGATTTTACAAGTCGTCGAAGAGTAGACGACAGAAAGGTGTAAACATTTTCTCTCAGAACTGAGCGAAAACTTGTATTTCGGCTCAAAACAACGGGACACATCGTTTTAGATCAAAAATAGCAAAATTCACGAGCATCGATTTTACTAGTCGTCGAAGAGTAGACGAGACAAAGGTGTAAACGTTTTCTCGCAGAACTGCGCGTAAACTTGTACTCCGGCTCAAAACAACGGGATACATCGTTTTAGATCGAAACTAGCAAAATTCACGAGCATCGATTTTACAAGCCGTCGAAGAGTAGACGACAGAAAGGTGTAAACATTTTCTCTCAGAACTGCGCGAAAACTTGTATTCCAGCTCAATACAACGGGATACATCGTTTTAGATCGAAACTAGCAAAATTCACGAGCATCAATTTTAAAAGTCGTCGAAGAGTAGACGAGAGAAAGGTGTAAACTTTTTCTCTCAGAACTGCGTGTAAACTTCTACTCCGGCTCAGAACAACGGGATACATCGTTTTAGATTGAAACTAGCAAAATTCACGAGCATCGATTTTACAAGTCGTCGAAGAGTAGACGACAGAAAGGTGTAATCATTTTCTCTCAGAACTGCGCGAAAACTTGTATTCCGGCTCAAAACAACGGGACACATCGTTTTAGATCAAAAATAGCAAAATTCACGAGCATCGAATTTACTAGTCGTCGAAGAGTAGACGAGACAAAGGTGTAAACGTTTTCTCCCAGAACTGCGCGTAAACTTGTACTCCGGCTCAAAACAACGGGATACATCGTTTTAGATCGAAACTAGCAAAATGCACAAGCATCTATTTTACAAGTCGGACGAGAGAAAGGTGTAAACTTTTTCTCTCAGAACTACGCGAAAGCTTGTATTCCGGCTAAAAAAACAACGATACATCGTTTTATATCGAAACTAGCAAAATTCACGAGCATCGATTTTTCAAGTCGTCGAAGAGTAGACGAGGCAAAGGTGTAAACTTTTTCTCTCAGAACTGCGCGAAAATTTGTATTCCGGCTCAAGAGAACGGGACACATCGTTTGAGATCGAAACTAGCAAAATTCACGAGCATCGATTTTACAAGTTGTCGAAGAGTAGACGAGAGAAAGGTGTAAACTTTTTCTCTCAGAACTGCGCGAAAACATGTATTCCGGCTCGAAACAACGAGATACATCGTTTTAGATCGAAACTAGCAAGATTCACGAGCATCGATTTTACAATTCGTCGAAGAGTAGCCGAGAGAAAGGTGTAAACTTTTTCTCTCAGAACTGCGCGAAAACTTGTATTCTGGCTCAAAACAACGGGATACATCGTTTTAGATCGGAACTAGCGAGATTCACGAACATTGATTTTACTAGTCGTCGAAGAGTAGACGAGAGAAAGGTGTAAACCTTTTCTCCCAGAACTGCGCGTAAACTTGTATTCCGGCTCAAAACAACGGGATACAACGTTTTAATTCGTAACTAGCATAATTCAAGAACATCGATTTTACAAGTCGTCGAAGTGTAGACGAGAGAAAGGTGTAAACTTCTTCTCTCAGAACTGCGCGAAAACTTGTATTCCGGCTCAAAACAACGGGACACATCGTTTTAGATCGAAAATAGCAAAATTCACGAGCATCGAATTTACAAGTCGTCGAAGAGTAGACGAGACAAAGGTGTAAACGTTTTCTCCCAGAACTGCGCGTAAACTTGTACTCCGGCTCAAAACAACGGGATACATCGTTTTAGATCGAAACTAGCAAAATTCACGAGCATCGATTTTACAAGTCGTCGAAGAGTAGACGAGAGAAAGGTGTAAACTTTTTCTCTCAGAACTGCGCGAAAACTTGTATTCCGGCTCAAAACAACGGGATACAACGTTTTAGATCGAAACTAGCATAATTCACGAGCATCGATTTTACAAGTCTTCGAAGTGTAGACGAGAGAAAGGTGTAAACATTTTCTCTAAGAACTGCGCGAAAACTTGTATTCCGGCTCAAAACAACGGGATACAACGTTTTAGATCGAAACTAGCATATATACAAGCATCGATTTTACAAGTCGTCGAAGAGTAGACGACAAAAAGGTGTAAACATTTTCTCTCAGAACTGCGCGAAAGCTTGTATTCCGGCTCAAAACAACGGGATACATCGTTTTAGATCGAAACTAGCAAAATTCACGAGCATCGATTTTACAAGTCGTCGAAGAGTAGACGACAAAAAGGTGTAAACGTTTCTCTCAGAACTGCGCGAAAACTTGTATTCCAGCTCAATACAACGGGATACATCGTTTTAGATCGAAACTAGCAAAATTCACGAGCATCGATTTTACAAGTCGTCGGAGAGTAGACGAGAGAAAGGGGTAAACTTTTTCTCTCAGAACTGCGCGAAAACTTGTATTCTGGCTCGAAACAACGAGATACATCGTTTTAGATCGAAACTAGCGAGATTCACAAACATCGATTTTCCTAGTCGTCGAAGAGTAGACGAGAGAGAAAGGTGTAAACCTTTTCTGCGCGAAAACTTGTATTCCGCCTCAAAACAACGGGATACAACGTTTTAGATCGAAACTAGCATAATTCACGAGCATCGATTTTACAAGTCGTCGAAGAGTAGCCGACAGAGAGGTGTAAACTTTTTCTCCCAGAACTGCGCGTAAACTTCTACTCCGGCTCAGAACAACGGGATACATCGTTTTAGATCGAAACTAGCAAAATTCACGAGCATCGATTTTACAAGTCGTCGAAGAGTAGACGACAGAAAGGTGTAAACATTTTCTCTCAGAACTGCGCGAAAACTTGTATTCCGGCTCGAAACAACGAGATACATCGTTTTAGATCGAAACTAGCAAGATTCACGAGCATCGATTTTACAATTCGTCGAAGAGTAGCCGAGAGAAAGGTGTAAACGTTTTCTCTCAGAACTGCGCGAAAACTTGTATTCCGGCTCAAAACAACGGGATACATCGTTTTAGATCGAAACTAGCAAAATTCACGAGCATCGATTTTACAAGTCGTCGAAGAGTAGACGAGAAAAAGGTGTAAACTTTTTCTCTCAGAACTGCGCGAAAACATTATTCCGGCTCGAAACAACGAGATACATCGTTTTAGATCGAAACTAGCAAGATTCACGAGCATCGATTTTACAAGTCGTCGAAGAGTAGACGAGAGAATGGTGTAAACTTTTTCTCTCAAAACTGCGCGAAAACTTGTATTCCGGCTCAAAACAAGGGGATACATCGTCTTAGATCGAAACTAGCAAGATTCACGAGCATCGATTTTACAAATTGTCGAAGAGTAGATGAGAGAAAGGTGTAAATTTTTCCTCTCAGAACTGTGCGAAAACTTGTATTCCGGTTCAAAACAACGGGATACATCGTTTAAGATCGAAACTAGCAAAACTCACGAGCATCGATTTTACAAGTCGTCGAAGTGTAGACGAGAGAAAGGTGTAAACATTTTCTCTAAGAACTGCGCGAAAACTTGTATTCCGGCTCAAAACAACGGGATACAACGTTTTAGATCGAAAGTAGCATAATATACAAGCATCGATTTTACAAGTCGTCGAAGAGTAGACGACAAAAAGGTGTAAACATTTTCTCTCAGAACTGCGCGAAAACTTGTATTCCGGCTCAAAACAACGGGATACATCGTTTTAGATCGAAAAGAGCAAAATTCACGAGCATCGATTTTACAAGTCGTCGAAGAGTAGACGACAAAAAGGTGTAAACTTTTCTCTCAGAACTGCGCGAAAACTTGTATTCCAGCTCAATACAACGGGATACATCGTTTAAAATGGAAACTAGCAAAATTCACGAGCATCGATTTTACAAGTCGTCGGAGAGTAGACGAGAGAAAGGGGTAAACTTTTTCTCTCAAAACTGCGCGAAAACTTGTATTCCGGCTCAAAACAACGGGATACAACGTTTTAGATCGAAACTAGCATAATTCACGAGCATCGATTTTACAAGTCTTCGAAGTGTAGACGAGAGAAAGGTGTAAACATTTTCTCTAAGAACTGCGCGAAAACTTGTATTCCGGCTCAAAACAACGGGATACAACGTTTTAGATCGAAACTAGCATAATTTACAAGCATCGATTTTACAAGTCGTCGAAGAGTAGACGACAAAAAGGTGTAAACATTTTCTCTCAGAACTGCGCGAAAACTTGTATTCCGGCTCAAAACAACGGGATACATCGTTTTAGATCGAAAAGAGCAAAATTCACGAGCATCGATTTTACAAGTCGTCGAAGAGTAGACGACAAAAAGGTGTAAACTTTTCTCTCAGAACTGCGCGAAAACTTGTATTCCAGCTCAATACAACGGGATACATGGTTTAAAATCGAAACTAGCAAAATTCACGAGCATCGATTTTACAAGTCGTCGGAGAGTAGACGAGAGAAAGGGGTAAACTTTTTCTCTCAGAACTGCGCGAAAACTTGTATTCCGGCTCGAAACAACGAGATACATCGTTTTAGATCGAAGCTAGCGAGATTCACAAACATCGATTTTCCTAGTCGTCGAAGAGTAGACGAGAGAAAGGTGTAAACCTCAGAACTGCGCGAAAACTTGTATTCCGGCTCAAAACAACGGGATACAACGTTTTAGATCGAAACAAGCATATTTCACGAGCATCGATTTTACAAGTCGTCGAAGAGTAGCCGACAGAAAGGTGTAAACTTTTTCTCCCAGAACTGCGCGTAAACTTCTACTCCGGCTCAGAACAACGGGATACATCGTTTTAGATCGAAGCTAGCAAAATTCACGAGCATCGATTTTACAAGTCGTCGAAGAGTAGACGACAGAAAGGTGTAAACATTTTCTCTCAGAACGGCGCGAAAACTTGTATTCCGGCTCAAAACAACGGGACACATCGTTTTAGATCAAAAATAGCAAAATTCACGAGCATCGATTTTACTAGTCGTCGAAGGGTAGACGAGACAAAGGTGTAAACGTTTTCTCGCAGAACTGCGCGTAAACTTGTACTCCGGCTCAAAACAACGGGATACATCGTTTTAGATCGAAACTAGCAAAATTCACGAGCATCGATTTTACAAGTCGTCGAAGAGTAGACGACAGAAAGGTGTAAACATTTTCTCTCAGAACTGCGCGAAAACTTCTACTCCGGCTCAGAACAACGGGATACATCGTTTTAGATTGAAACTAGCAAAATTCACGAGCATCGATTTTACAAGTCGTCGAAGAGTAGACGACAGAAAGGTGTAATCATTTTCTCTCAGAACTGCGCGAAAACTTGTATTCCGGCTCAAAACAACGGGACACATCGTTTTAGATCAAAAATAGCAAAATTCACGAGCATCGAATTTACTAGTCGTCGAAGAGTAGACGAGACAAAGGTGTAAACGTTTTCTCCCAGAACTGCGCGTAAACATGTACTCCGGCTCAAAACAACGGGATACATCGTTTTAGATCGAAACTAGCAAAATGCACAAGCATCTATTTTACAAGTCGGACGAGAGAAAGGTGTAAACTTTTTCTCTCAGAACTACGCGAAAGCTTGTATTCCGGCTAAAAAAACAACGATACATCGTTTTATATCGAAACTAGCAAAATTCACGAGCATCGATTTTTCAAGTCGTCGAAGAGTAGACGAGGCAAAGATGTAAACTTTTTCTCTCAGAACTGCGCGAAAATTTGTATTCCGGCTCAAGAGAACGGGACACATCCTTTGAGATCGAAACTAGCAAAATTCACGAGCATCGATTTTACAAGTCGTCGAAGAGTAGACGAGAGAAAGGTGTAAACTTTTTCTCTCAGAACTGCGCGAAAACATGTATTCCGGCTCGAAACAACGAGATACATCGTTTTAGATCGAAACTAGCAAGATTCACGAGCATCGAATTTACAATTCGTCGAAGAGTAGCCGAGAGAAAGGTGTAAACTTTTTCTCTCAGAACTGCGCGAAAACTTGTATTCTGGCTCAAAACAACGGGATACATCGTTTTAGATCGGAACTAGCGAGATTCACGAACATTGATTTTACTAGTCGTCGAAGAGTAGACGAGAGAAAGGTGTAAACCTTTTCTCCCAGAACTGCGCGTAAACTTGTATTCCGGCTCAAAACAACGGGATACAACGTTTTAATTCGTAACTAGCATAATTCAAGAACATCGATTTTACAAGTCGTCGAAGTGTAGACGAGAGAAAGGTGTAAACTTCTTCTCTCAGAACTGCGCGAAAACTTGTATTCCGGCTCAAAACAACGGGACACATCGTTTTAGATCGAAAATAGCAAAATTCACGAGCATCGAATTTACAAGTCGTCGAAGAGTAGACGAGACAAAGGTGTAAACGTTTTCTCCCAGAACTGCGCGTAAACTTGTACTCCGGCTCAAAACAACGGGATACATCGTTTTAGATCGAAACTAGCAAAATTCACGAGCATCGATTTTACAAGTCGTCGAAGAGTAGACGAGAGAAAGGTGTAAACTTTTTCTCTCAGAACTGCGCGAAAACTTGTATTCCGGCTCAAAACAACGGGATACAACGTTTTAGATCGAAACTAGCATAATTCACGAGCATCGATTTTACAAGTCTTCGAAGTGTAGACGAGAGAAAGGTGTAAACATTTTCTCTAAGAACTGCGCGAAAACTTGTATTCCGGCTCAAAACAACGGGATACAACGTTTTAGATCGAAACTAGCATATATACAAGCATCGATTTTACAAGTCGTCGAAGAGTAGACGACAAAAAGGTGTAAACATTTTCTCTCAGAACTGCGCGAAAGCTTGTATTCCGGCTCAAAACAACGGGATACATCGTTTTAGATCGAAACTAGCAAAATTCACGAGCATCGATTTTACAAGTCGTCGAAGAGTAGACGACAAAAAGGTGTAAACGTTTCTCTCAGAACTGCGCGAAAACTTGTATTCCAGCTCAATACAACGGGATACATCGTTTTAGATCGAAACTAGCAAAATTCACGAGCATCGATTTTACAAGTCGTCGGAGAGTAGACGAGAGAAAGGGGTAAACTTTTTCTCTCAGAACTGCGCGAAAACTTGTATTCTGGCTCGAAACAACGAGATACATCGTTTTAGATCGAAACTAGCGAGATTCACAAACATCGATTTTCCTAGTCATCGAAGAGTAGACGAGAGAGAAAGGTGTAAACCTTTTCTGCGCGAAAACTTGTATTCCGCCTCAAAACAACGGGATACAACGTTTTAGATCGAAACTAGCATAATTCACGAGCATCGATTTTACAAGTCGTCGAAGAGTAGCCGACAGAGAGGTGTAAACTTTTTCTCCCAGAACTGCGCGTAAACTTCTACTCCGGCTCAGAACAACGGGATACATCGTTTTAGATCGAAACTAGCAAAATTCACGAGCATCGATTTTACAAGTCGTCGAAGAGTAGACGACAGAAAGGTGTAAACATTTTCTCAGAACTGCGCGAAAACTTGTATTCCGGCTCAAAAAAACGGGAGACATCGTTTTAGATCAAAAATTGCAAAATTCACGAGCATCGATTTTACTAGTCGTCGAAGAGTAGACGAGACAAAGGTGTAAACGTTTTCTCCCAGAACTGCGCGTAAACTTGTACTCCTGCTCAAAACAACGGGATACATCGTTTTAGATCGAAACTAGCAAAATTCACGAGCATCGATTTTACAAGTCGTCGAAGAGTAGACGACAGAAAGGTGTAAACTTTTTCTCTCAGAACTGCGCGTAAACTTCTACTCCGGCTCAGAACAACGGGATACATCGTTTTAGATCGAAACTAGCAAAATTCACGAGCATCGATTTTACAAGTCGTCGAAGAGTAGACGACAGAAAGGTGTAAACATTTTCTCTCAGAACTGCGCGAAAACTTGTATTCCGGGTCAAAACAACGAGATATATCGTTTTAGATGGAAACTAGCATAATTCACGAGCATCGATTTTACAAGTCGTCGAAGTGTAGACGAGAGAAAGGTGTAAACATTTTCTCTCAGAACTGCGCGAATACTTGTATTCCAGCTGAATACAACGGGATACATCGTTTTAGATCGAAACTAGCAAAATTCACGAGCATCGATTTTACAAGTCGTCGAAGAGTAGACGAGAGAAAGGTGTAAACGTTTTCTCTCAGAACTGCGCGTAAACTTCTACTCCGGCTCAGAACAACGGGATACATCGTTTTAGATCGAAACTAGCAAAATTCACGAGCATCGATTTTACAAGTCGTCGAAGAGTAGACGAGAGAAAGGTGTAAACTTTTTCTCTCAGAACTGCGCTTAAACTTCTACTCCGGCTCAGAACAACGGGATACATCGTTTTAGATCGAAACTAGCAAAATTCACGAGCATCGATTTTACAAGTCGTCGAAGAGTAGACGACAGAAAGGTGTAAACATTTTCCCTCAGAACTGCGCGAAAACTTGTATTCCGGCTCAAAACAACGAGATACATCGTTTTAGATCGAAACTAGCACAATTCACGAGCATCGATTTTACAAGTCGTCGAAGTGTAGACGAGAGAAAGGTGTAAACATTTTCTCAGAACTGCGCGAATACTTGTATTCCAGCTCAATACAACGGTATACATCGTTTTAGATCGAAACTAGCAAAATTCACGAGCATCGATTTTACAAGTCGTCGAAGAGTACACGAGAGAAAGGTGTAAACTTTTTCTCTCAGAACTGCGCGAAAACTTGTATTCCGGCTCAAAACAACGGGATACAACGTTTTAGATCGAAACTAGCATAATTCACGAGCATCGATTTTACATGTCTTCGAAGTGTAGACGAGAGAAAGGTGTAAACATTTTCTCTAAGAAGTGCGCGAAAACTTGTATTCCGGCTCAAAACAACGGGATACAACGTTTTAGATCGAAACTAGCATAATTTACGAGCATCGATTTTACAAGTCGTCGAAGAGTAGACGACAGAAAGGTGTAAACATTTTCTCTCAGAACTGCGCGAAAACTTGTATTCCGGCTCAAAACAACGGGATACATCGTTTTAGATCGAAACTAGCAAAATTCACGAGCATCGATTTTAAAAGTCGTCGAAGAGTAGACGACAGAAAGGTGTAAACATTTTCTCTCAGAACTGCGCGAAAACTTGTACTCCGGCTCAAAACAACGGGATACATCGTTTTAGATCGAAACTAGCAAAATGCACAAGCATCTATTTTACAAGTCGGACGAGAGAAAGGTGTAAACTTTTTCTCTCAGAACTACGCGAAAGCTTGTATTCCGGCTAAAAAAACAACGATACATCGTTTTATATCGAAACTAGCAAAATTCACGAGCATCGATTTTTCAAGTCGTCGAAGAGTAGACGAGACAAAGGTGTAAACTTTTTCTCTCAGAACTGCGCGAAAATGTGTATTCCGGCTCAAGAGAACGGGATATATTGTTTGAGATCGAAACTAGCAAAATTCACGAGCATCGATTTTACAATTCGTCGAAGAGTAGACGAGAGAAAGGTGTAAACTTTTTCTCTCAGAACTGCGCGAAAACATGTATTCCGGCTCGAAACAACGAGATACATCGTTTTAGATCGAAACAAGCAAGATTCACGAGCATCGATTTTACAATTCGTCGAAGAGTAGCCGAGAGAAAGGTGTAAACGTTTTCTCTCAGAACTGCGCGAAAACTTGTTTTCCGGCTCAAAACAACGGGATACATCGTTTTAGATCGAAACTAGCAAAATGCACAAGCATCTATTTTACAAGTCGGACGAGAGAAAGGTGTAAACTTTTTCTCTCAGAACTACGCGAAAGCTTGTATTCCGGCTAAAAAAACAACGATACATCGTTTTATATCGAAACTAGCAAAATTCACGAGCATCGATTTTTCAAGTCGTCGAAGAGTAGACGAGACAAAGGTGTAAACTTTTTCTCTCAGAACTGCGCGAAAATGTGTATTCCGGCTCAAGAGAACGGGATATATTGTTTGAGATCGAAACTAGCAAAATTCACGAGCATCGATTTTACAATTCGTCGAAGAGTAGACGAGAGAAAGGTGTAAACTTTTTCTCTCAGAACTGCGCGAAAACATGTATTCCGGCTCGAAACAACGAGATACATCGTTTTAGATCGAAACAAGCAAGATTCACGAGCATCGATTTTACAATTCGTCGAAGAGTAGCCGAGAGAAAGGTGTAAACGTTTTCTCTCAGAACTGCGCGAAAACTTGTTTTCCGGCTCAAAACAACGGGATACATCGTTTTAGATCGAAACTAGCAAAATTCACGAGCATCGATTTTACAAGTCGTCGAAGAGTAGACGAGAGAAAGGTATAAAATTTTTCTCTCAGAACTGCGCGAAAACTTGTATTCCGGCTCGAAACAACGGGATACATCGTTTTAGATCGAAACTAGCGAGAATCACGAACATCGATTTTAGTAGTCGTCGAAGAGTAGACGAGAGAAAGGTGTAAACTTTTTCTCTCAGAACTGCGCGAAAACTTGTATTCCGGCTCAAAACAACGGGATACATCGTTTTAGATCGGAACTAGCGAGATTCACGAACATTGATTTTACTAGTCGTCGAAGAGTAGACGAGAGAAAGGTGTAAACTTTTTCTCCCAGAACTGCGCGTAAACTTGTATTCCGGCTCAAAACAATGGGATACAACGTTTTAATTCATAACTAGCATAATTCAAGAACATCGATTTTACAAGTCGTCGAAGTGTAGACGAGAGAAAGGTGTAAACTTCTCTCAGAACTGCGCGAAAACTTGTATTCCGGCTCAAAACAACGGGACACATCGTTTTAGATCGAAAATAGCAAAATGCACGAGCATCGAATTTACAAGTCGTCGAAGAGTAGACGAGACAAAGGTGTAAACGTTTTCTCCCAGAACTGCGCGTCAACTTGTACTCCGGCTCAAAACAACGGGATACATCGTTTTAGATCGAAACTAGGAAAATTCACGAGCATCGATTTTACAAGTGGTCGAAGAGTAGACGACAGAAAGGTGTATACATTTTCTCTCAGAACTGCGCGAAAACTTGTATTCCGGCTCAAAACAACGAGATACATCGTTTTAGATCGAAACTAGCATAATTCACGAGCATCGATTTTACAAGTCGTCAAAGTGTAGACGAGAGAAAGGTGTAAACATTTTCTCTCAGAACTGCGCGAAAACTTGTATTCCAGCTCAATACAACGGGATACATCGTTTTAGATCGAAAGTAGCAAAATTCACGAGCATCGATTTTACAAGTCGTCGAAGAGTAGACGAGAGAAAGGTGTAAACTTTTTCTCTCAGAACTGCGCGAAAACTTGTATTCCGGCTCAAAACAACGGGATACAACGTTTTAGATCGAAACTAGCATAATTCACGAGCATCGATTTTACAAGTCTTCGAAGTGTAGACGAGAGAAAGGTGTAAACATTTTCTCTAAGAACTGCGCGAAAACTTGTATTCCGGCTCAAAACAACGGGATACAACGTTTTAGATCGAAACTAGCATAATTTACGAGCATCGATTTTACAAGTCGTCGAAGAGTAGACGACAGAAAGGTGTAAACATTTTCTCTCAGAACTGCGCGAAAACTTGTATTCCGGCTCAAAACAACGGGATACATCGTTTTAGATCGAAACTAGCAAAATTCACGACCATCGATTTTAAAAGTCGTCGAAGAGTAGACGACAAAAAGGTGTAAACTTTTCTCTGAGAACTGCGCGAAAACTTGTATTCCAGCTCAATACAACGGGATACATCGTTTTAGATCGAAACTAGCAAAATTCACGAGCATCGATTTTACAAGTCGTCGAAGAGTAGACGAGAGAAAGGGGTAAACTTTTTCTCTCAGAACTGCGCGAAAACTCGTATTCCGGCTCGAAACAACGAGATACATCGTTTTAGATCGAAACTAGCGAGATTCACAAACATCGATTTTCCTAGTCGTCGAAGAGTAGACGAGAGAAAGGTGTAAACTTTTTCTCTCAGAACTGCGCGAAAACTTGTATTCCGGCTCAAAACAACGGGATACAACGTTTTAGATCGAAACTAGCATAATTCACGAGCATCGATTTTACAAGTCGTCGAAGAGTAGCCGACAGAAAGGTGTAAACTTTTTCTCTCAGAACTGCGCGAAAACTTGTATTCCGGCTCAAAACAACGGGATACAACGTTTTAGATCGAAACTAGCATAATTCACGAGCATCGATTTTACAAGTCGTCGAAGTGTAGCCGACAGAAAGGTGTAAACTTTTTCTCCCAGAACTGCGCGTAAACTTCTACTCCAGCTCAGAACAACGGGATACATCGTTTTAGATCGAAACTAGCAAAATTCACGAGCATCGATTTTACAAGTCGTCGAAGAGTAGACGACAGAAAGGTGTAAACATTTTCTCTCAGAACTGCGCGAAAACTTGTATTCCGGCTCAAAACAACGAGGTACATCGTTTTAGATCAAAACTAGCATAATTCACGAGCATCGATTTTGCAAGTCGTCGAAGTGTAGACGAGAGAAAGGTGTAAACATTTTCTCTCAGAACTGCGCGAAAACTTGTATTCCAGCTCAATACAACGGGATACATCGTTTTAGATCGAAACTAGCAAAATTCACGAGCATCGATTTTACAAGTCGTCGAAGAGTAGACGAGAGAAAGGTGTAAACTTTTTCTCTCAGAACTGCGCGAAAACTTGTATTCCGGCTCAAAACAACGGGATACAACGTTTTAGATCGAAAATAGCATAATTCACGAGCATCGATTTTACAAGTCTTCGAAGTGTAGACGAGAGAAAGGTGTAAACATTTTCTCTAAGAACTGCGCGAAAACTTGTATTCCGGCTCAAAACTACGGGATACAACGTTTTAGATCGAAACTAGCATAATTCACGAGCATCGATTTTACAAGTCGTCGAAGAGTAGACGACAGAAAGGTGTAAACATTTTCTCTCAGAACTGCGCGAAAACTTGTATTCCGGCTCAAAACAACGGGATACATCGTTTGAGATCGAAACTAGCAAAATTCACGAGCATCGATTTTACAAGTTGTCGAAGAGTAGACGACAGAAAGGTGTAAACTTTTTCTCTCAGAGCTGCGCGAAAACTTGTATTCCAGCTCAATACAACGGGATACATCGTTTTAGATCGAAACTAGCAAAATTCACGAGCATCGATTTTACAAATCGTCGAAGAGTAGACGAGAGAAAGGTGTAAACTTTTTCTCTCAGAACTGCGCGAAAACTTGTATTCCGGCTCGAATAAACGGGATACATCGTTTTAGATCGAAACTAGCGAGATTCACGAGCATCGATTTTACAACTCGTCGAAGAGTAGACGAGAGAAAGGTGCAAACTTTTTCTCTCAGAACTGCGCGAAAACTTGTATTCCGGCTCAAAACAACGGGATACAACGTTTTAGATCGAAACTAGCATAATTCACGAGCATCGATTTTACAAGTCTTCGAAGTGTAGACGAGAGAAAGGTGTAAACATTTTCTCTAAGAACTGCGCGAAAACTTGTATTCCGGCTCAAAACTACGGGATACAACGTTTTAGATCGAAACTAGCATAATTCACGAGCATCGATTTTACAAGTCGTCGAAGAGTAGACGACAGAAAGGTGTAAACATTTTCTCTCAGAACTGCGCGTAAACTTCAACTCCAGCTCAGAACAACGGGATACATCGTTTTAAATCGAAACTAGCAAAATTCACGAGCATCGATTTTACAAGTCGTCGAAGAGTAGACGACAGAAAGGTGTAAACATTTTCTCTCAGAACTGCGCGAAAACTTGTATTCCGGCTCAAAACAACGAGATACATCGTTTTAGATCAAAACTAGCATAATTCACGAGCATCGATTTTGCAAGTCGTCGAAGTGTAGACGAGAGAAAGGTGTAAACATTTTCTCTCAGAACTGCGCGTAAACTTGTATTCCAGCTCAATACAACGGGATACATCGTTTTAGATCGAAACTAGCAAAATTCACGAGCATCGATTTTACAAGTCGTCGAAGAGTAGACGAGAGAAAGGTGCAAACTTTTTCTCTCAGAACTGCGCGAAAACTTGTATTCCGGCTCAAAACAACGGGATACAACGTTTTAGATCGAAACTAGCATAATTCACGAGCATCGATTTTACAAGTCTTCGAAGTGTAGACGAGAGAAAGGTGTAAACATTTTCTCTAAGAACTGCGCGAAAACTTGTATTCCGGCTCAAAACTACGGGATACAACGTTTTAGATCGAAACTAGCATAATTCACGAGCATCGATTTTACAAGTCGTCGAAGAGTAGACGACAGAAAGGTGTAAACATTTTCTCTCAGAACTGCGCGAAAACTTGTATTCCGGCTCAAAACAACGGGATACATCGTTTGAGATCGAAACTAGCAAAATTCACGAGCATCGATTTTACAAGTTGTCGAAGAGTAGACGACAGACAGAAAGGTGTAAACTTTTTCTCTCAGAGCTGCGCGAAAACTTGTATTCCAGCTCAATACAACGGGATACATCGTTTTAGATCGAAACTAGCAAAATTCACGAGCATCGATTTTACAAGTCGTCGAAGAGTAGACGAGAGAAAGGTGAAACTTTTTCTCTCAGAACTGCGCGAAAACTTGTATTCCGGCTCGAATCAACGGGATACATCGTTTTAGATCGAAACTAGCGAGATTCACAAACATCGATTTTCCTAGTCGTCGAAGAGTAGACGAGAGAAAGGTGTAAACTTTTTCTCTCAGAACTGCGCGAAAACTTGTATTCCGGCTCAAAACAACGGGATACAACGTTTTAGATCGAAACTAGCATAATTCACGAGCATCGATTTTACAAGTCTTCGAAGTGTAGACGAGAGAAAGGTGTAAACATTTTCTCTAAGAACTGCGCGAAAACTTGTATTCCGGCTCAAAACTACGGGATACAACGTTTTAGATCGAAACTAGCATAATTCACGAGCATCGATTTTACAAGTCGTCGAAGAGTAGGCGACAGAAAGGTGTAAACATTTTCTCTCAGAACTGCGCGTAAACTTCAACTCCAGCTCAGAACAACGGGATACATCGTTTTAGATCGAAACTAGCAAAATTCACGAGCATCGATTTTACAAGTCGTCGAAGAGTAGACGACAGAAAGGTGTAAACATTTTCTCTCAGAACTGCGCGAAAACTTGTATTCCGGCTCAAAACAACGAGATACATCGTTTTAGATCAAAACTAGCATAATTCACGAGCATCGATTTTGCAAGTCGTCGAAGTGTAGACGAGAGAAAGGTGTAAACATTTTCTCTCAGAACTGCGCGTAAACTTGTATTCCAGCTCAATACAACGGGATACATCGTTTTAGATCGAAACTAGCAAAATTCACGAGCATCGATTTTACATGTCGTCGAAGAGTAGACGAGAGAAAGGTGCAAACTTTTTCTCTCAGAACTGCGCGAAAACTTGTATTCCGGCTCAAAACAACGGGATACAACGTTTTAGATCGAAACTAGCATAATTCACGAGCATCGATTTTACAAGTCTTCGAAGTGTAGACGAGAGAAAGGTGTAAACATTTTCTCTAAGAACTGCGCGAAAACTTGTATTCCGGCTCAAAACTACGGGATACAACGTTTTAGATCGAAACTAGCATAATTCACGAGCATCGATTTTACAAGTCGTCGAAGAGTAGACGACAGAAAGGTGTAAACATTTTCTCTCAGAACTGCGCGAAAACTTGTATTCCGGCTCAAAACAACGGGATACATCGTTTGAGATCGAAACTAGCAAAATTCACGAGCATCGATTTTACAAGTTGTCGAAGAGTAGACGACAGACAGAAAGGTGTAAACTTTTTCTCTCAGAGCTGCGCGAAAACTTGTATTCCAGCTCAATACAACGGGATACATCGTTTTAGATCGAAACTAGCAAAATTCACGAGCATCGATTTTACAAGTCGTCGAAGAGTAGACGAGAGAAAGGTGAAACTTTTTCTCTCAGAACTGCGCGAAAACTTGTATTCCGGCTCGAATCAACGGGATACATCGTTTTAGATCGAAACTAGCGAGATTCACGAACATCGATTTTACCAGTCGTCGAAGAGTAGACGAGAGAAAGGTGTAAACGTTTTCTCTCAGAACTGCGCGAAAACTTGTATTCCGGCTCAAAACAACGGGATACATCGTTTTAGATCGAAACTAGCATAATTCACGAGCATCGATTTTACAACTCGTCGAAGTGTAGACGAGAGAAAGGTGTAAACACTTTCTCTCAGAACTGCGCGAAAACTTGTATTACGGCTCAAAACAACGGGATACAACGTTTTAGATCGAAACTAGCATAATTCACGAGCATCGATTTTACAAGTCGTCGAAGAGTAGCCGACAGAAAGGTGTAAACTTCTTCTCCCAGAACTGCGCGTAAACTTGTACTCCGGCTAAAAACAACGGGATACATCATTTTAGATCGAAACTAGCAAAATTCACGAGCATCGATTTTACAAGCCGTCGAAGAGTAGACGACAGAAAGGTGTAAACTTTTTCTCTCAGAACTGCGCGAAAACTTGTATTCCGGGTCAAGAGAACGGGATACATCGTTTGAGATCGAAACTAGCAAAATTCACGAGCATCGATTTTACAAGTCGTCGAAGCGTAGACGAGAAAAAGGTGTAAACTTTTTCTCTCAGAACTGCGCGAAAACATGTATTCCGGCTCGAAACAACGAGATACATCGTTTTAGATCGAAACTAGCAAGATTCACGAGCATCGATTTTACAATTCGTCGAAGAGTAGCCGAGAGAAAGGTGTAAACGTTTTCTCTCAGAACTGCGCGAAAACTTGTATTCCGGCTCAAAACAACGGGATACATCGTTTTAGATCGAAACTAGCAAAATTCACGAGCATCGATTTTACAAGTCGTCGAAGAGTAGACGAGAGAAAGGTGTAAACTTTTTCTCTCAAAACTGCTGAAAACTTGTATTCCGGCTCAAAACAAGGGGATACATCGTCTTAGATCGAAACTAGCAAGATTCACGAGCATCGATTTTACAAATTGTCGAAGAGTAGATGAGAGAAAGGTGTAAATTTTTCCTCTCAGAACTGTGCGAAAACTTGTATTCCGGCTCAAAACAAAGGGATACATGGTTTAGATCGAAACTAGCAAGAATTACGAGCATCGATTTTACATGTCGTCGAAGAGTAGAGGAGAGAAAGGTGTAAACTTTTTCTCTCGAAACTGCGCGAAAACTTGTATTCCGGCTCAAAACAACGGGGTACATCGTTTTAGATCGAAACAAGCAAGATTCACGAGCATCGATTTTGCAAGTCGTCGAAGTGTAGACGAGAGAAAGGTGTAAACATTTTCTCTCAGAACTGCGCGAAAACTTGTATTCCAGCTCAATACAACGGGATACATCGTTTTAGATCGAAACTAGCAAAATTCACGAGCATCGATTTTACAAGTCGTCGAAGAGTAGACGAGAGAAAGGTGTAAACTTTTTCTCTCAGAACTGCGCGAAAACTTGTATTCCGGCTCAAAACAACGGGATACAACGTTTTAGATCGAAAATAGCATAATTCACGAGCATCGATTTTACAAGTCTTCGAAGTGTAGACGAGAGAAAGGTGTAAACATTTTCTCTAAGAACTGCGCGAAAACTTGTATTCCGGCTCAAAACAACGGGATACAACGTTTTAGATCGAAACTAGCATAATTCACGAGCATCGATTTTACAAGTCGTCGAAGAGTAGCCGACAGAAAGGTGTAAACTTTTTCTTCCAGAACTGCGCGTAAACTTGTACTCCGGCTAAAAACAACGGGATACATCGTTTTAGATCGAAACTAGCAAAATTCACGAGCATCGATTTTACAAGCCGTCGAAGAGTAGACGAGAGAAAGGTGTAAACTTTTTCTCTCAGAACTGCGCGAAAACTTGTATTCCAGCTCAATACAACGGGATACATCGTTTTAGATCGAAACTAGCAAAATTCACGAGCATCGATTTTACAAGTCGTCGAAGAGTAGACGAGAGAAAGGTGTAAACTTTTTCTCTCAGAACTGCGCGAAAACTTGTATTCCGGCTCAAAACAACGGGATACAACGTTTTAGATCGAAAATAGCATAATTCACGAGCATCGATTTTACAAGTCTTCGAAGTGTAGACGAGAGAAAGGTGTAAACATTTTCTCTAAGAACTGCGCGAAAACTTGTATTCCGGCTCAAAACTACGGGATACAACGTTTTAGATCGAAACTAGCATAATTCACGAGCATCGATTTTACAAGTCGTCGAAGAGTAGACGACAGAAAGGTGTAAACATTTTCTCTCAGAACTGCGCGAAAACTTGTATTCCGGCTCAAAACAACGGGATACATCGTTTGAGATCGAAACTAGCAAAATTCACGAGCATCGATTTTACAAGTTGTCGAAGAGTAGACGACAGAAAGGTGTAAACTTTTTCTCTCAGAGCTGCGCGAAAACTTGTATTCCAGCTCAATACAACGGGATACATCGTTTTAGATCGAAACTAGCAAAATTCACGAGCATCGATTTTACAAATCGTCGAAGAGTAGACGAGAGAAAGGTGTAAACTTTTTCTCTCAGAACTGCGCGAAAACTTGTATTCCGGCTCGAATAAACGGGATACATCGTTTTAGATCGAAACTAGCGAGATTCACGAGCATCGATTTTACAAGTCGTCGAAGAGTAGACGACAGAAAGGTGTAAACATTTTCTCTCAGAACTGCGCGTAAACTTCAACTCCAGCTCAGAACAACGGGATACATCGTTTTAGATCGAAACTAGCAAAATTCACGAGCATCGATTTTACAAGTCGTCGAAGAGTAGACGACAGAAAGGTGTAAACATTTTCTCTCAGAACTGCGCGAAAACTTGTATTCCGGCTCAAAACAACGAGATACATCGTTTTAGATCAAAACTAGCATAATTCACGAGCATCGATTTTGCAAGTCGTCGAAGTGTAGACGAGAGAAAGGTGTAAACATTTTCTCTCAGAACTGCGCGTAAACTTGTATTCCAGCTCAATACAACGGGATACATCGTTTTAGATCGAAACTAGCAAAATTCACGAGCATCGATTTTACATGTCGTCGAAGAGTAGACGAGAGAAAGGTGCAAACTTTTTCTCTCAGAACTGCGCGAAAACTTGTATTCCGGCTCAAAACAACGGGATACAACGTTTTAGATCGAAACTAGCATAATTCACGAGCATCGATTTTACAAGTCTTCGAAGTGTAGACGAGAGAAAGGTGTAAACATTTTCTCTAAGAACTGCGCGAAAACTTGTATTCCGGCTCAAAACTACGGGATACAACGTTTTAGATCGAAACTAGCATAATTCACGAGCATCGATTTTACAAGTCGTCGAAGAGTAGACGACAGAAAGGTGTAAACATTTTCTCTCAGAACTGCGCGAAAACTTGTATTCCGGCTCAAAACAACGGGATACATCGTTTGAGATCGAAACTAGCAAAATTCACGAGCATCGATTTTACAAGTTGTCGAAGAGTAGACGACAGACAGAAAGGTGTAATCTTTTTCTCTCAGAGCTGCGCGAAAACTTGTATTCCAGCTCAATACAACGGGATACATCGTTTTAGATCGAAACTAGCAAAATTCACGAGCATCGATTTTACAAGTCGTCGAAGAGTAGACGAGAGAAAGGTGAAACTTTTTCTCTCAGAACTGCGCGAAAACTTGTATTCCGGCTCGAATCAACGGGATACATCGTTTTAGATCGAAACTAGCGAGATTCACGAACATCGATTTTACCAGTCGTCGAAGAGTAGACGAGAGAAAGGTGTAAACGTTTTCTCTCAGAACTGCGCGAAAACTTGTATTCCGGCTCAAAACAACGGGATACATCGTTTTAGATCGAAACTAGCATAATTCACGAGCATCGATTTTACAACTCGTCGAAGTGTAGACGAGAGAAAGGTGTAAACACTTTCTCTCAGAACTGCGCGAAAACTTGTATTACGGCTCAAAACAACGGGATACAACGTTTTAGATCGAAACTAGCATAATTCACGAGCATCGATTTTACAAGTCGTCGAAGAGTAGCCGACAGAAAGGTGTAAACTTCTTCTCCCAGAACTGCGCGTAAACTTGTACTCCGGCTAAAAACAACGGGATACATCATTTTAGATCGAAACTAGCAAAATTCACGAGCATCGATTTTACAAGCCGTCGAAGAGTAGACGACAGAAAGGTGTAAACTTTTTCTCTCAGAACTGCGCGAAAACTTGTATTCCGGGTCAAGAGAACGGGATACATCGTTTGAGATCGAAACTAGCAAAATTCACGAGCATCGATTTTACAAGTCGTCGAAGCGTAGACGAGAAAAAGGTGTAAACTTTTTCTCTCAGAACTGCGCGAAAACATGTATTCCGGCTCGAAACAACGAGATACATCGTTTTAGATCGAAACTAGCAAGATTCACGAGCATCGATTTTACAATTCGTCGAAGAGTAGCCGAGAGAAAGGTGTAAACGTTTTCTCTCAGAACTGCGCGAAAACTTGTATTCCGGCTCAAAACAACGGGATACATCGTTTTAGATCGAAACTAGCAAAATTCACGAGCATCGATTTTACAAGTCGTCGAAGAGTAGACGAGAGAAAGGTGTAAACTTTTTCTCTCAAAACTGCTGAAAACTTGTATTCCGGCTCAAAACAAGGGGATACATCGTCTTAGATCGAAACTAGCAAGATTCACGAGCATCGATTTTACAAATTGTCGAAGAGTAGATGAGAGAAAGGTGTAAATTTTTCCTCTCAGAACTGTGCGAAAACTTGTATTCCGGCTCAAAACAAAGGGATACATGGTTTAGATCGAAACTAGCAAGAATTACGAGCATCGATTTTACATGTCGTCGAAGAGTAGAGGAGAGAAAGGTGTAAACTTTTTCTCTCGAAACTGCGCGAAAACTTGTATTCCGGCTCAAAACAACGGGGTACATCGTTTTAGATCGAAACAAGCAAGATTCATGAGCATCGATTTTGCAAGTCGTCGAAGTGTAGACGAGAGAAAGGTGTAAACATTTTCTCTCAGAACTGCGCGAAAACTTGTATTCCAGCTCAATACAACGGGATACATCGTTTTAGATCGAAACTAGCAAAATTCACGAGCATCGATTTTACAAGTCGTCGAAGAGTAGACGAGAGAAAGGTGTAAACTTTTTCTCTCAGAACTGCGCGAAAACTTGTATTCCGGCTCAAAACAACGGGATACAACGTTTTAGATCGAAAATAGCATAATTCACGAGCATCGATTTTACAAGTCTTCGAAGTGTAGACGAGAGAAAGGTGTAAACATTTTCTCTAAGAACTGCGCGAAAACTTGTATTCCGGCTCAAAACAACGGGATACAACGTTTTAGATCGAAACTAGCATAATTCACGAGCATCGATTTTACAAGTCGTCGAAGAGTAGCCGACAGAAAGGTGTAAACTTTTTCTTCCAGAACTGCGCGTAAACTTGTACTCCGGCTAAAAACAACGGGATACATCGTTTTAGATCGAAACTAGCAAAATTCACGAGCATCGATTTTACAAGCCGTCGAAGAGTAGACGAGAGAAAGGTGTAAACTTTTTCTCTCAGAACTGCGCGTAAACTTTTACTCCGGCTCAGAACAACGGGATACATCGTTTTAGATCGAAACTAGCAAAATTCACGAGCATCGATTTTACAAGTCTTCGAAGAGTAGACGACAGAAAGGTGTAAACATTTTCTCTCAGAACTGCGCGAAAACTTGTATTCCGGCTCAAAAGAACGGGACACATCGTTTTAGATCAAAAATAGCAAAATTCACGAGCATCGAATTTACTAGTCGTCGAAGAGTAGACGTGACAAAGGTGTAAACGTTTTCTCCCAGAACTGCGCGTAAACTTGTACTCCGGCTCAAAACAACGGGATACATCGTTTTAGATTGAAACTAGCAAAATTCACGAGCATCGATTTTACAAGTCGTCGAAGAGTAGACGACAGAAAGGTGTAAACATTTTCTCTCACGACTGCGCGAAAACTTGTATTCCGGCTCAAAACAACGAGATACATCGTTTTAGATCGAAACTAGAATAATTCACGAGCATCGATTTTACAAGTCGTCGAAGTGTAGACGAGAGAAAGGTGTAAACATTTTCTCTCAGAACTGCGCGAATACTTGTATTCCAGCTCAATACAACGGGATACATCGTTTTAGATCGAAACTAGCAAAATTCACGAGCATCGATTTTACAAGTCGTCGAAGAGTAGCCGACAGAAAGGTGTAAACTTTTTCTTCCAGAACTGCGCGTAAACTTGTACTCCGGCTAAAAACAACGGGATACATCGTTTTAGATCGAAACTAGCAAAATTCACGAGCATCGATTTTACAAGCCGTCGAAGAGTAGACGAGAGAAAGGTGTAAACTTTTTCTCTCAGAACTGCGCGTAAACTTTTACTCCGGCTCAGAACAACGGGATACATCGTTTTAGATCGAAACTAGCAAAATTCACGAGCATCGATTTTACAAGTCTTCGAAGAGTAGACGACAGAAAGGTGTAAACATTTTCTCTCAGAACTGCGCGAAAACTTGTATTCCGGCTCAAAAGAACGGGACACATCGTTTTAGATCAAAAATAGCAAAATTCACGAGCATCGAATTTACTAGTCGTCGAAGAGTAGACGTGACAAAGGTGTAAACGTTTTCTCCCAGAACTGCGCGTAAACTTGTACTCCGGCTCAAAACAACGGGATACATCGTTTTAGATTGAAACTAGCAAAATTCACGAGCATCGATTTTACAAGTCGTCGAAGAGTAGACGACAGAAAGGTGTAAACATTTTCTCTCACGACTGCGCGAAAACTTGTATTCCGGCTCAAAACAACGAGATACATCGTTTTAGATCGAAACTAGAATAATTCACGAGCATCGATTTTACAAGTCGTCGAAGTGTAGACGAGAGAAAGGTGTAAACATTTTCTCTCAGAACTGCGCGAATACTTGTATTCCAGCTCAATACAACGGGATACATCGTTTTAGATCGAAACTAGCAAAATTCACGAGCATCGATTTTACAAGTCGTCGAAGAGTAGACGAGAGAAAGGTGTAAACTTTTTCTCTCAGAACTGCGCGAAAACTTGTATTCCGGCTCAAAACAACGGGATACAACGTTTTAGATCGAAACTAGCATAATCCACGAGCATCGATTTTACAAGTCTTCGAAGTGTAGACGAGAGAAAGGTGTAAACTTTTTCTCCCAGAACTGCGCGTAAACTTCTACTCCGGCTCAGAACAACGGAATACATCGTTTTAGATCGAAACTAGCAAAATTCAAGAGCATCGATTTTACAAGTCGTCGAAGAGTAGACAACAGAAAGGTGTAAACATTTTCTCTCAGAACTGCGCGAAAACTTGTATTCCGGCTCAAAACAACGAGATACATCGTTTTAGATCGAAACTAGCATAATTCACGAGCATCGATTTTGCAAGTCGTCGAAGTGTAGACGAGAGAAAGGTGTAAACATTTTCTCTCAGAACTGCGCGAAAACTTGTATTCCAGCTCAATACAACGGGATACATCGTTTTAGATCGAAACTAGCAAAATTCACGTGCATCGATTTTACAAGTCGTCGAAGAGTAGACGAGAGAAAGGTGTAAACTTTTTCTCTCAGAACTGCGCGAAAACTTGTATTCCGGCTCAAAACAACGAGATACATCGTTTTAGATCAAAACTAGCATAATTCACGAGCATCGATTTTACAACTCGTCGAAGTGTAGACGAGAGAAAGGTGTAAACACTTTCTCTCAGAACTGCGCGAAAACTTGTATTCCGGCTCAAAACAACGGGATACAACGTTTTAGATCGAAACTAGCATAATTCACGAGCATCGATTTTACAAGTCGTCGAAGAGTAGCCGACAGAAAGGTGTAAACTTCTTCTCCCAGAACTGCGCGTAAACTTGTACTCCGGCTAAAAACAACGGGATACATCATTTTAGATCGAAACTAGCAAAATTCACGAGCATCGATTTTACAAGCCGTCGAAGAGTAGACGACAGAAAGGTGTAAACTTTTTCTCTCAGAACTGCGCGAAAACTTGTATTCCGGCTCAAGAGAACGGGATACATCGTTTGAGATCGAAACTAGCAAAATTCACGAGCATCGATTTTACAAGTCGTCGAAGAGTAGACGAGAAAAAGGTGTAAAATTTTCTCTCAGAACTGCGCGAAAACATGTATACCGGCTCGAAACAACGAGATACTTCGTTTTAGATTGAAACTAGCAAGATTCACGAGCATCGATTTTACAATTCGTCGAAGAGTAGCCGAGAGAATGGTGTAAACGTTTTCTCTCAGAACTGCGCGAAAACTTGTATTCCGGCTCAAAACAACGGGATACATCGTTTTAGATCGAAACTAGCAAAATTCACGAGCATCGATTTTACAAGTTGTCGAAGAGTAGACGAGAGAAAGGTGTAAACTTTTTCTCTCAAAACTGCTGAAAACTTGTATTCCGGCTCAAAACAAGGGGATACATCGTCTTAGATCGAAACTAGCAAGATTCACGAGCATCGATTTTACAAATTGTCGAAGAGTAGATGAGAGAAAGGTGTAAATTTTTCCTCTCAGAACTGTGCGAAAACTTGTATTCCGGTTCAAAACAACGGGATACATCGTTTAAGATCGAAACTAGCAAAACTCACGAGCATCGATTTTACAAGTCGTCGAAGAGTAGACGACAGAAAGGTGTAAACTTTTTCTTCCAGAACTGCGCGTAAACTTCTACTCCGGCTCAGAACAAAGGGATACATCGTTTTAGATCGAAACTAGCAAAATTCACGAGCATCGATTTTACAAGTCGTCGAAGAGTAGCCGACAGAAAGGTGTAAACATTTTCTCACAGAACTGCGCGAAAACTTGTATTCCAGCTCAATACAACGGGATACATCGTTTTAGATCGAAACTAGCAAAATTCACGAGCATCGATTTTACAAGTCGTCGAAGAGTAGACGAGAGAAAGGGGTAAACTTTTTCTCTCAGAACTGCGCGAAAACTTGTATTCTGGCTCGAAACAACGAGATACATCGTTTTAGATCGAAACTAGCGAGATTCACAAACATCGATTTTCCTAGTCATCGAAGAGTAGACGAGAGAAAGGTGTAAACTTTTTCTCTCAGAACTGCGCGAAAACTTGTATTCCGGCTCAAAACAACGGGATACAACGTTTTAGATCGAAACTAGCATAATTCACGAGCATCGATTTTACAAGTCGTCGAAGAGTAGCCGACAGAAAGGTGTAAACTTTTTCTTCCAGAACTGCGCGTAAACTTGTACTCCGGCTAAAAACAACGGGATACATCGTTTTAGATCGAAACTAGCAAAATTCACGAGCATCGATTTTACAAGCCGTCGAAGAGTAGACGAGAGAAAGGTGTAAACTTTTTCTCTCAGAACTGCGCGTAAACTTCTACTCCGGCTCAGAACAACGGGATACATCGTTTTAGATCGAAACTAGCAAAATTCACGAGCATCGATTTTACAAGTCGTCGATGAGTAGACGACAGAAAGGTGTAAACATTTTCTCTCAGAACTGCGCGAAAACTTGTATTCCGGCTCAAAACAACGGGACACATCGTTTTAGATCAAAAATAGCAAAATTCACGAGCATCGAATTTACTAGTCGTCGAAGAGTAGACGAGACAAAGGTGTAAACGTTTTCTCCCAGAACTGCGCGTAAACTTGTACTCCGGCTCAAAACAACGGGATACATCGTTTTAGATTGAAACTAGCAAAATTCACGAGCATCGATTTTACAAGTCGTCGAAGAGTAGACGACAGAAAGGTGTAAACATTTTCTCTCAGGACTGCGCGAAAACTTGTATTCCGGCTCAAAACAACGAGATACATCGTTTTAGATCGAAACTAGAATAATTCACGAGCATCGATTTTACAAGTCGTCGAAGTGTAGACGAGAGAAAGGTGTAAACATTTTCTCTCAGAACTGCGCGAATACTTGTATTCCAGCTCAATACAACGGGATACATCGTTTTAGATCGAAACTAGCAAAATTCACGAGCATCGATTTTACAAGTCGTCGAAGAGTAGACGAGAGAAAGGGGTAAACTTTTTCTCTCAGAACTGCGCGAAAACTTGTATTCTGGCTCGAAACAACGAGATACATCGTTTTAGATCGAAACTAGCGAGATTCACAAACATCGATTTTCCTAGTCGTCGAAGAGTAGACGAGAGAAAGGTGTAAACTTTTTCTCTCAGAACTGCGCGAAAACTTGTATTCCGGCTCAAAACAACGGGATACAACGTTTTAGATCGAAACTAGCATAATTCACGAGCATCGATTTTACAAGTCGTCGAAGAGTAGCCGACAGAAAGGTGTAAACTTTTTCTTCCAGAACTGCGCGTAAACTTGTACTCCGGCTAAAAACAACGGGATACATCGTTTTAGATCGAAACTAGCAAAATTCACGAGCATCGATTTTACAAGCCGTCGAAGAGTAGACGAGAGAAAGGTGTAAACTTTTTCTCTCAGAACTGCGCGTAAACTTCTACTCCGGCTCAGAACAACGGGATACATCGTTTTAGATCGAAACTAGCAAAATTCACGAGCATCGATTTTACAAGTCGTCGAAGAGTAGACGACAGAAAGGTGTTAACATTTTCTCTCAGAACTGCGCGAAAACTTGTATTCCGGCTCAAAACAACGGGACACATCGTTTGAGATCAAAAATAGCAAAATTCACGAGCATCGAATTTACTAGTCGTCGAAGAGTAGACGAGACAAAGGTGTAAACGTTTTCTCCCAGAACTGCGCGTAAACTTGTACTCCGGCTCAAAACAACGGGATACATCGTTTTAGATTGAAACTAGCAAAATTCACGAGCATCGATTTTACAAGTCGTCGAAGAGTAGACGACAGAAAGGTGTAAACATTTTCTCTCAGGACTGCGCGAAAACTTGTATTCCGGCTCAAAACAACGAGATACATCGTTTTAGATCGAAACTAGAATAATTCACGAGCATCGATTTTACAAGTCGTCGAAGTGTAGACGAGAGAAAGGTGTAAACATTTTCTCTCAGAACTGCGCGAATACTTGTATTCCAGCTCAATACAACGGGATACATCGTTTTAGATCGAAACTAGCAAAATTCACGAGCATCGATTTTACAAGTCGTCGAAGAGTAGACGAGAGAAAGGGGTAAACTTTTTCTCTCAGAACTGCGCGAAAACTTGTATTCTGGCTCGAAACAACGAGATACATCGTTTTAGATCAAAACTAGCGAGATTCACAAACATCGATTTTCCTAGTCGTCGAAGAGTAGACGAGAGAAAGGTGTAAACTTTTTCTCTCAGAACTGCGCGAAAACTTGTATTCCGGCTCAAAACAACGGGATACAACGTTTTAGATCGAAACTAGCATAATTCACGAGCATCGATTTTACAAGTCGTCGAAGAGTAGCCGACAGAAAGGTGTAAACTTTTTCTTCCAGAACTGCGCGTAAACTTGTACTACGGCTAAAAACAACGGGATACATCGTTTTAGATCGAAACTAGCAAAATTCACGAGCATCGATTTTACAAGCCGTCGAAGAGTAGACGAGAGAAAGGTGTAAACTTTTTCTCTCAGAACTGCGCGTAAACTTCTACTCCGGCTCAGAACAACGGGATACATCGTTTTAGATCGAAACTAGCAAAATTCACGAGCATCGATTTTACAAGTCGTCGAAGAGTAGACGACAGAAAGGTGTAAACATTTTCTCTCAGAACTGCGCGAAAACTTGTATTCCGGCTCAAAACAACGGGACAGATCGTTTTAGATCAAAAATAGCAAAATTCACGAGCATCGAATTTACTAGTCGTCGAAGAGTAGACGAGACAAAGGTGTAAACGTTTTCTCCCAGAACTGCGCGTAAACTTGTACTCCGGCTCAAAACAACGGGATACATCGTTTTAGATTGAAACTAGCAAAATTCACGAGCATCGATTTTACAAGTCGTCGAAGAGTAGACGACAGAAAGGTGTAAACATTTTCTCTCAGGACTGCGCGAAAACTTGTATTCCGGCTCAAAACAACGAGATACATCGTTTTAGATCGAAACTAGAATAATTCACGAGCATCGATTTTACAAGTCGTCGAAGTGTAGACGAGAGAAAGGTGTAAACATTTTCTCTCAGAACTGCGCGAATACTTGTATTCCAGCTCAATACAACGGGATACATCGTTTTAGATCGAAACTAGCAAAATTCACGAGCATCGATTTTACAAGTCGTCGAAGAGTAGACGAGAGAAAGGTGTAAACTTTTTCTCTCAGAACTGCGCGAAAACTTGTATTCCGGCTCAAAACAACGGGATACAACGTTTTAGATCGAAACTAGCATAATTCACGAGCATCGATTTTACAAGTCTTCGAAGTGTAGACGAGAGAAAGGTGTAAACGTTTTCTCCCAGAACTGCGCGTAAACTTCTACTCCGGCTCAGAACAACGGGATACATCGTTTTAGATCGAAACTAGCAAAATTCAAGAGCATCGATTTTACAAGTCGTCGAAGAGTAGACGACAGAAAGGTGTAAACATTTTCTCTCAGAACTGCGCGAAAACTTGTATTCCGGCTCAAAACAACGAGATACATCGTTTTAGATCGAAACTAGCATAATTCACGAGCATCGATTTTGAAAGTCGTCGAAGTGTAGACGAGAGAAAGCTGTAAACATTTTCTCTCAGAACTGCGCGAAAACTTGTATTCCGGCTCAAAACTACGGGATACAACGTTTTAGATCGAAAGTAGCATAATTCACGAGCATCGATTTTACAAGTCGTCGAAGAGTAGACGAGAGAAAGGTGTAAACTTTTTCTCTCAGAACTGCGCGAAAACTTGTATTCCGGCTCGAATCAACGGGATACATCGTTTTAGATCGAAACTAGCGAGATTCACGAACATCGATTTTACTAGTCGTCGAAGAGTAGACGAGAGAAAGGTGTAAACTTTTTCTCTCAGAACTGCGCGAAAACTTGTATTCCGGCTCAAAACAACGGGATACATCGTTTTAGATCGAAACTAGCATAATTCACGAGCATCGATTTTACAACTCGTCGAAGTGTAGACGAGAGAAAGGTGTAAACATTTTCTCTCAGAACGGCGCGAAAACTTGTATTTCGGCTCAAAACAACGGGATACAACGTTTTAGATCGAAACTAGCATAATTCACGAGCATCGATTATACAAGCCGTCGAAGAGTAGACGACAGAAAGGTGTAAACTTTTTCTCTCAGAACTGCGCGAAAACTTGTATTCCAGCTCAATACAACGGGATACATCGTTTTAGATCGAAACTAGCAAAATGCACAAGCATCTATTTTACAAGTCGTCGAAGTGTAGACGAGAGAAAGGTGCAAACATTTTCTCTCAGAACTGCGCGAAAACTTGTATTCCAGCTCAATACAACGGGATACATCGTTTTAGATCGAAACTAGCAAAATTCACGAGCATCGATTTTACAAGTCGTCGAAGAGTAGACGAGAGAAAGGTGTAAACTTTTTCTATCATAACTGCGCGAAAACTTGTATTCCGGCTCAAAACAACGGGATACAACGTTTTAGATCGAAACTAGCATAATTCACGAGCATCGATTTTACAAGTCTTCGAAGTGTAGACGAGAGAAAGGTGTAAACATTTTCTCTAAGAACGGCGCGAAAACTTGTATTCCTGCTCAAAACAACGGGATACAACGTTTTAGATCGAAACTAGCATAACTTACAAGCATCGATTTTACAAGTCGTCGAAGAGTAGACGACAAAAAGGTGTAAACATTCTCTCTCAGAACTGCGCGAAAACTTGTATTCCAGCTCAATACAACGGGATACATCGTTTTAGATCGAAACTAGCAAAATTCACGAGCATCGATTTTACAAGTCGTCGGAGAGTAGACGAGAGAAAGGGGTAAACTTTTTCTCTCAGAACTGCGCGAAAACTTGTATTCCGGCTCGAAACAACGAGATACATCGTTTTAGATCGAAACTAGCGAGATTCACAAACATCGATTTTCCTAGTCGTCGAAGAGTAGACGAGAGAAAGGTGTAAATCTTTTCTCTCAGAACTGCGCGAAAACTTGTATTCCGGCTCAAAACAACGGGATACAACGTTTTAGATCGAAACTAGCATAATTCACGAGCATCGATTTTACAAGTCGTCGAAGAGTAGCCGACAGAAAGGTGTAAACTTTTTCTCCCAGAACTGCGCGTAAACTTCTACTCCGGCTCAGAACAACGGGATACATCGTTTTAAATCGAAACTAGCAAAATTCACGAGCATCGATTTTACAAGTCGTCGAAGAGTAGACGACAGAAAGGTGTAAACATTTTCTCTCAGAACTGCGCGAAAACTTGTATTCCGGCTCAAAACAACGGGACACATCGTTTTAGATCAAAAATAGCAAAATTCACGAGCATCGATTTTACTAGTCGTCGAAGAGTAGACGAGACAAAGGTGTAAACGTTTTCTCCCAGAACTGCGCGTAAACTTGTACTCCGGCTCAAAACAACGGGATACATCGTTTTAGATCGAAACTAGCAAAATCCACGAGCATCGATTTTACAAGTCGTCGAAGAGTAGACGACAGAAAGGTGTAAACATTTCCTCTCAGAACTGCGCGAAAACTTGTATTCCGGGTCAAAACAACGAGATATATCGTTTTAGATGGAAACTAGCATATTTCACGAGCATCGATTTTACAAGTCGTCGAAGTGTAGACGAGAGAATGGTGTAAACATTTTCTCTCAGAACTGCGCGAATACTTGTATTCCAGCTCAATACAACGGGATACATCGTTTTAGATCGAAACTAGCAAAATTCACGAGCATCGATTTTACAAGTCGTCGAAGAGTAGACGAGAGAAAGGTGTAAACTTTTTCTCTCAGAACTGCGCGTAAACTTCTGCTCCGGCTCAGAACAACGAGATACATCGTTTTAGATCGAAACTAGCAAAATTCACGAGCATCAATTTTACAAGTCGTCGAAGAGTAGACGACAGAAAGGTGTAAACATTTTCTCTCAGAACTGCGCGAAAACTTGTATTCCGGCTCAAAACAACGGGACACATCGTTTTAGATCAAAAATAGCAAAATTCACGAGCATCGAATTTACTAGTCGTCGAAGAGTAGACGAGACAAAGGTGTAAACGTTTTCTCCCAGAACTAGCGTAAACTTGTACTCCGTCTCAAAACAACGCGATACATCGTTTTAGATCGAAACTAGCAAAATGCACAAGCATCTATTTTACAAGTCGGACGAGAGAAAGGTGTAAACGTTTTCTCTCAGAACTACGCGAAAGCTTGTATTCCGGCTAAAAAACAACGATACATCGTTTTATATCGAAACTAGCAAAATTCACGAGCATCGGTTTTTCAAGTCGTCGAAGAGTAGACGAGACAAAGGTGTAAACTTTTTCTATCATAACTGCGCGAAAACTTGTATTCCGGCTCAAAACAACGGGATACAACGTTTTAGATCGAAACTAGCATAATTCACGAGCATCGATTTTACAAGTCTTCGAAGTGTAGACGAGAGAAAGGTGTAAACTTTTTCTCCCAGAACTGCGCGTAAACTTCTACTCCGGCTCAGAACAACGGGATACATCGTTTTAGATCGAAACTAGCAAAATTCAAGAGCATCGATTTTACAAGTCGTCGAAGAGTAGACGACAGAAAGGTGTAAACATTTTCTCTCAGAACTGCGCGAAAACTTGTATTCCGGCTCAAAACAACGAGATACATCGTTTTAGATCGAAACTAGCATAATTCACAAGCTTCGATTTTGCAAGTCGTCGAAGTGTAGACGAGAGAAAGGTGTAAACATTTTCTCTCAGAACTGCGCGAAAACTTGTATTCCAGCTCAATACAACGGGATACATCGTTTTAGATCGAAACTAGCAAAATTCACGAGCATCGATTTTACAAGTCGTCGAAGAGTAGACGAGAGAAAGGTGTAAACTTTTTCTGTCAGAACTGCGCGAAAACTTGTATTCCGGCTCAAAACAACGGGATACAACGTTTTAGATCGAAACTAGCATAATTCACGAGCATCGATTTTACAAGTCTTCGAAGTGTAGACGAGAGAAAGGTGTAAACATTTTCTCTAACTGCGCGAAAACTTGTATTCCGGCTCAAAACTACGGGATACAACGTTTTAGATCGAAACTAGCATAATTCACGAGCATCGATTTTACAAGTCGTCGAAGAGTAGACGAGAGAAAGGTGGAAACTTTTTCTCTCAGAACTGCGCGAAAACTTGTATTCCGGCTCGAATCAACGGGATACATCGTTTTAGATCGAAACTAGCGAGATTCTCGAACATCGATTTTACTAGTCGTCGAAGAGTAGACGAGAGAAAGGTGTAAACTTTTTCTCTCAGAACTGCGCGAAAACTTGTATTCCGGCTCAAAACAAAGGGATACATCGTTTTAGATCGAAACTAGCATAATTCACGAGCATCGATTTTACAACTCGTCGAAGTGTAGACGAGAGAAAGGTGTAAACATTTTCTCTCAGAACTGCGCGAAAACTTGTATTTCGGCTCAAAACAACGGTATACAACGTTTTAGATCGAAACTAGCATAATTCACGAGCATTGATTTTACAAGTCGTCGAAGAGTAGCCGACAGAAAGGTGTAAACTTTTTCTCCCAGAACTGCGCGTAAACTTGTACTCCGGCTAAAAACAACGGGATACATCGTTTTAGATCGAAACTAGCAAAATTCACGAGCATCGATTTTACAAGCCGTCGAAGAGTAGACGACAGAAAGGTGTAAACTTTTTCTCTCAGAACTGCGCGAAAACTTGTATTCCAGCTCAATACAACGGGATACATCGTTTTAGATCGAAACTAGCAAAATGCACAAGCATCTATTTTACAAGTCGGACGAGAGAAAGGTGTAAACTTTTTCTCTCAGAACTACGCGAAAGCTTGTATTCCGGCTAAAAAAACAACGATACATCGTTTTATATCGAAACTAGCAAAATTCTCGAGTATCGATTTTTCAAGTCGTCGAAGAGTAGACGAGACAAAGGTGTAAACTTTTTCTCTCAGAACTGCGCGAAAATTTGTATTCCGGCTCAAGAGAACGGGATACATCGTTTGAGATCGAAACTAGCAAAATTCACGAGCATCGATTTTACAAGTCGTCGAAGAGTAGACGAGAGAAAGGTGTAAACTTTTTCTCTCAGAACTGCGCGAAAACATGTATTCCGGCTCGAAACAACGAGATACATCGTTTTAGATAGAAACTAGCAAGATTCACGAGCATCGATTTTACAATTCGTCGAAGAGTAGCCGAGAGAAAGGTGTAAACGTTTTCTCTCAGAACTGCGCGAAAACTTGTATTCCGGCTCAAAACAACGGGATACATCGTTTTAGATCGAAACTGGCAAAATTCACGAGCATCGAATTTACAAGTCGTCGAAGATTAGACGAGAGAAAGATATAAAATTTTTCTCTCAGAACTGCGCGAAAACTTTATTCCGGCTCGAAACAACGGGATACATCGTTTTAGATCGAAACTAGCGAGAATCGCGAACATCGATTTTAGTAGTCGTCGAAGAGTAGACGAGAGAAAGGTGTAAACTTTTTCTCTCAGAACTGCGCGAAAACTTGTATTCCGGCTCAAAACAACGGGATACATCGTTTTAGATCGAAACTAGGAAAATTCACGAACATTGATTTTACTAGTCGTCGAAGAGTAGACGAGAGAAAGGTGTAAACTTTTTCTCCCAGAACTGCGCGAAAACTTGTATTCCGGCTCAAAACAACGAGATACATCGTTTTAGATCGAAACTAGCATAATTCACGAGCATCGATTTTACAAGTCGTCGAAGTGTAGACGAGAGAAAGGTGTAAACATTTTCTCTCAGAACTGCGCGAAAACTTGTATTCCAGCTCAATACAACGGGATACATCGTTTTAGATCGAAACTAGCAAAATTCACGAGCATCGATTTTACAAGTCGTCGAAGAGTAGACGAGAGAAAGGTGTAAACTTTTTCTCTCAGAACTGCGCGAAAACTTGTATTCCGGCTCAAAACAACGGGATACAACGTTTTAGATCGAAACTAGCATAATTCACGAGCATCGATTTTACAAGTCGTCGAAGAGTAGACGACAGAAAGGTGTAAACTTTTTTTCTCAGAACTGCGCGAAAACTTGTATTCCAGCTCAATACAACGGGATACATTGTTTTAGATCGAAACTAGCAAAATGCACAAGCATCTATTTTACAAGTCGGACGAGAGAAAGGTGTAAACTTTTTCTCTCAGAACTACGCGAAAGCTTGTATTCCGGCTAAAAAAACAACGATACATCGTTTTATATCGAAACTAGCAAAATTCACGAGCATCGATTTTACAAGCCGTCGAAGAGTAGACGACAGAAAGGTGTAAACTTTTTCTCTCTGAACTGCGCGAAAATTTGTATTCCGGCTCAAGAGAACGGGATACATCGTTTGAGATCGAAACTAGCAAAATTCATGAGCATCGATTTTACAAGTCGTCGAAGAGTAGACGAGAGAAAGGTGTAAACTTTTTCTCTCAGAACTGCGCGAAAACATGTATTCCGGCTCGAAACAACGAGATACATCGTTTTAGATCGAAACTAGCAAGATTCACGAGCATCGATTTTACAATTCGTCGAAGAGTAGCCGAGAGAAAGGTGTAAACGTTTTCTCTCAGAACTGCGCGAAAACTTGTATTCCGGCTCAAAACAACGGGATACAACGTTTTAGATCGAAACTAGGAAAATTCACGAGCATCGATTTTACAAGTGGTCGAAGAGTAGACGACAGAAAGATGTATACATTTTCTCTCAGAACTGCGCGAAAACTTGTATTCCGGCTCAAAACAACGGGATACATCGTTTTAGATCGAAACTAGCATAATTCACGAGCATCGATTTTACAAGTCGTCGAAGTGTAGACGAGAGAAAGGTGCAAACATTTTCTCTCAGAACTGCGCGAAAACTTGTATTCCAGCTCAATACAACGGGATACATTGTTTTAGATCGAAACTAGCAAAATTCACGAGCATCGATTTTACAAGTCGTCGAAGAGTAGACGAGAGAAAGGTGTAAACTTTTTCTATCATAACTGCGCGAAAACTTGTATTCCGGCTCAAAACAACGGGATACAACGTTTTAGATCGAAACTAGCATAATTCACGAGCATCGATTTTACAAGTCTTCGAAGTGTAGACGAGAGAAAGGTGTAAACATTTTCTCTAAGAACGGCGCGAAAACTTGTATTCCGGCTCAAAACAACGGGATACAACGTTTTAGATCGAAACTAGCATAATTTACAAGCATCGATTTTACAAGTCGTCGAAGAGTAGACGACAAAAAGGTGTAAACATTTTCTCTCAGAACTGCGCGAAAACTTGTATTCCAGCTCAATACAACGGGATACATCGTTTTAGATCGAAACTAGCAAAATTCACGAGCATCGATTTTACAAGTCGTCGGAGAGTAGACGAGAGAAAGGGGTAAACTTTTTCTCTCAGAACTGCGCGAAAACTTGTATTCCGGCTCGAAACAACGAGATACATCGTTTTAGATCGAAACTAGCGAGATTCACAAACATCGATTTTCCTAGTCGTCGAAGAATAGACGAGAGAAAGGTGTAAACCTTTTCTCTCAGAACTGCGCGAAAACTTGTACTCCGGCTCAAATCAACGGGATACATCGTTTTAGATCGAAACTAGGAAAATTCACGAGCATCGATTTTACAAGTGGTCGAAGAGTAGACGACAGAAAGGTGTAAACTTTTTCTCTCAGAACTGCGCGAAAACTTGTATTCCGGCTCAAAACAACGGGATACAACGTTTTAAATCGAAACTAGCATAATTCACGAGCATCGATTTTACAAGTCGTCGAAGAGTAGCCGACAGAAAGGTGTAAACTTTTTCTCTCAGAACTGCGCGAAAACTTGTATTCCGGCTCAAAACAACGGGATACAACGTTTTAGATCGAAACTAGCATAATTCACGAGCATCGATTTTACAAGTCGTCGAAGTGTAGCCGACAGAAAGGTGTAAACTTTTTCTCCCAGAACTGCGCGTAAACTTCTACTCCAGCTCAGAACAACGGGATACATCGTTTTAGATCGAAACTAGCAAAATTCACGAGCATCGATTTTACAAGTCGTCGAAGAGTAGACGACAGAAAGGTGTAAACATTTTCTCTCAGAACTGCGCGAAAACTTGTATTCCGGCTCAAAACAACGAGATACATCGTTTTAGATCAAAACTAGCATAATTCACGAGCATCGATTTTGCAAGTCGTCGAAGTGTAGACGAGAGAAAGGTGTAAACATTTTCTCTCAGAACTGCGCGTAAACTTGTATTCCAGCTCAATACAACGGGATACATCGTTTTAGATCGAAACTAGCATAATTCACGAGCATCGATTTTACAAGTCGTCGAAGAGTAGCCGACAGAAAGGTGTAAACGTTTTCTCCCAGAACTGCGCGTAAACTTTTACTCCGGCTCAGAACAACGGGATACATCGTTTTAGATCGAAACTAGCAAAATTCACGAGCATCGATTTTACAAGTCGTCGAAGAGTAGACGACAGAAAGGTGTAAACATTTTCTCTCAGACCTGCGCGTAAACTTGTATTCCGGCTGAAAACAACGAGATACATCGTTTTAGATCAAAACTAGCATAATTCACGAGCATCGATTTTGCAAGTCGTCGAAGTGTAGACGAGAGAAAGGTGTAAACATTTTCTCTCAAAACTGCGCGAAAACTTGTATTCCAGCTCAATACAACGGGATACATCGTTTTAGATCGAAACTAGCAAAATTCACGAGCATCGATTTTACAAGTCGTCGAAGAGTAGACGAGAGAAAGGTGTAAACTTTTTCTCTCAGAACTGCGCGAAAACTTGTATTCCGGCTCAAAACAACGGGATACAACGTTTTAGATCGAAACTAGCATAATTCACGAGCATCGATTTTACAAGTCTTCGAAGTGTAGACGAGAGAAAGGTGTAAACATTTTCTCTAAGAACTGCGCGAAAACTTGTATTCCGGCTCAAAACTACGGGATACAACGTTTTAGATCGAAACTAGCATAATTCACGAGCATCGATTTTACAAGTTGTCGAAGAGTAGACGACAGAAAGGTGTAAACATTTTCTCTCAGAACTGCGCGAAAACTTGTATTCCGGCTCAAAACAACGGGATACATCGTTTGAGATCGAAACTAGCAAAATTCACGAGCATCGATTTTACAAGTTGTCGAAGAGTAGACGACAGAAAGGTGTAAACTTTTTCTCTCAGAGCTGCGCGAAAACTTGTATTCCAGCTCAATACAACGGGATACATCGTTTTAGATCGAAACTAGCAAAATTCACGAGCATCGATTTTACAAATCGTCGAAGAGTAGACGAGAGAAAGGTGTAAACTTTTTCTCTCAGAACTGCGCGAAAACTTGTATTCCGGCTCGAATAAACGGGATACATCGTTTTAGATCGAAACTAGCGAGATTCACGAGCATCGATTTTACAACTCGTCGAAGAGTAGACGAGAGAAAGGTGCAAACTTTTTCTCTCAGAACTGCGCGAAAACTTGTATTCCGGCTCAAAACAACGGGATACAACGTTTTAGATCGAAACTAGCATAATTCACGAGCATCGATTTTACAAGTCTTCGAAGTGTAGACGAGAGAAAGGTGTAAACATTTTCTCTAAGAACTGCGCGAAAACTTGTATTCCGGCTCAAAACTACGGGATACAACGTTTTAGATCGAAACTAGCATAATTCACGAGCATCGAGTTTACAAGTCGTCGAAGAGTAGACGACAGAAAGGTGTAAACATTTTCTCTCAGAACTGCGCGTAAACTTCTACTCCAGCTCAGAACAACGGGATACATCGTTTTAGATCGAAACTAGCAAAATTCACGAGCATCAATTTTACAAGTCGTCGAAGAGTAGACGACAGAAAGGTGCAAACTTTTTCTCTCAGAACTGCGCGAAAACTTGTATTCCGGCTCAAAACAACGGGATACAACGTTTTAGATCGAAACTAGCATAATTCACGAGCATCGATTTTACAAGTCTTCGAAGTGTAGACGAGAGAAAGGTGTAAACATTTTCTCTAAGAACTGCGCGAAAACTTGTATTCCGGCTCAAAACTACGGGATACAACGTTTTAGATCGAAACTAGCATAATTCACGAGCATCGATTTTACAAGTCGTCGAAGAGTAGACGACAGAAAGGTGTAAACATTTTCTCTCAGAACTGCGCGAAAACTTGTATTCCGGCTCAAAACAACGGGATACATCGTTTGAGATCGAAACTAGCAAAATTCACGAGCATCGATTTTACAAGTTGTCGAAGAGTAGACGACAGACAGAAAGGTGTAAACTTTTTCTCTCAGAGCTGCGCGAAAACTTGTATTCCAGCTCAATACAACGGGATACATCGTTTTAGATCGAAACTAGCAAAATTCACGAGCATCGATTTTACAAGTCGTCGAAGAGTAGACGAGAGAAAGGTGAAACTTTTTCTCTCACAACTGCGCGAAAACTTGTATTCCGGCTCGAATCAACGGGATACATCGTTTTAGATCGAAACTAGCGAGATTCACGAACATCGATTTTACCAGTCGTCGAAGAGTAGACGAGAGAAAGGTGTAAACGTTTTCTCTCAGAACTGCGCGAAAACTTGTATTCCGGCTCAAAACAACGGGATACATCGTTTTAGATCGAAACTAGCATAATTCACGAGCATCGATTTTACAACTCGTCGAAGTGTAGACGAGAGAAAGGTGTAAACACTTTCTCTCAGAACTGCGCGAAAACTTGTATTCCGGCTCAAAACAACGGGATACAACGTTTTAGATCGAAACTAGCATAATTCACGAGCATCGATTTTACAAGTCGTCGTAGAGTAGCCGACAGAAAGGTGTAAACTTCTTCTCCCAGAACTGCGCGTAAACTTGTACTCCGGCTAAAAACAACGGGATACATCATTTTAGATCGAAACTAGCAAAATTCACGAGCATCGATTTTACAAGCCGTCGAAGAGTAGACGACAGAAAGGTGTAAACTTTTTCTCTCAGAACTGCGCGAAAACTTGTATTCCGGGTCAAGAGAACGGGATACATCGTTTGAGATCGAAACTAGCAAAATTCACGAGCATCGATTTTACAAGTCGTCGAAGCGTAGACGAGAAAAAGGTGTAAACTTTTTCTCTCAGAACTGCGCGAAAACATGTATTCCGGCTCGAAACAACGAGATACATCGTTTTAGATCGAAACTAGCAAGATTCACGAGCATCGATTTTACAATTCGTCGAAGAGTAGCCGAGAGAAAGGTGTAAACGTTTTCTCTCAGAACTGCGCGAAAACTTGTATTCCGGCTCAAAACAACGGGATACATCGTTTTAGATCGAAACTAGCAAAATTCACGAGCATCGATTTTACAAGTCGTCGAAGAGTAGACGAGAGAAAGGTGTAAACTTTTTCTCTCAAAACTGATGAAAACTTGTATTCCGGCTCAAAACAAGGGGATACATCGTCTTAGATCGAAACTAGCAAGATTCACGAGCATCGATTTTACAAATTGTCGAAGAGTAGATGAGAGAAAGGTGTAAATTTTTCCTCTCAGAACTGTGCGAAAACTTGTATTCCGGTTCAAAACAACGGGATACATCGTTTAAGATCGAAACTAGCAAAACTCACGAGCATCGATTTTACAAGTCGTCGAAGAGTAGACGACAGAAAGGTGTAAACTTTTTCTCCCAGAACTGCGCGTAAACTTCTACTCCGGCTCAGAACAAAGGGATACATTGTTTTAGATCGAAACTAGCAAAATTCACGAGCATCGATTTTACAAGTCGTCGAAGAGTAGACGACAGAAAGGTGTAAACATTTTCTCACAGAACTGCGCGAAAACTTGTATTCCAGCTCAATACAACGGGATACATCGTTTTAGATCGAAACTAGCAAAATTCACGAGCATCGATTTTACAAATCGTCGAAGAGTAGACGAGAGAAAGGTGTAAACTTTTTCTCTCAGAACTGCGCGAAAACTTGTATTCCGGCTCGAATAAACGGGATACATCGTTTTAGATCGAAACTAGCGAGATTCACGAGCATCGATTTTACAACTCGTCGAAGAGTAGACGAGAGAAAGGTGCAAACTTTTTCTCTCAGAACTGCGCGAAAACTTGTATTCCGGCTCAAAACAACGGGATACAACGTTTTAGATCGAAACTAGCATAATTCACGAGCATCGATTTTACAAGTCTTCGAAGTGTAGACGAGAGAAAGGTGTAAACATTTTCTCTAAGAACTGCGCGAAAACTTGTATTCCGGCTCAAAACTACGGGATACAACGTTTTAGATCGAAACTAGCATAATTCACGAGCATCGAGTTTACAAGTCGTCGAAGAGTAGACGACAGAAAGGTGTAAACATTTTCTCTCAGAACTGCGCGTAAACTTCTACTCCAGCTCAGAACAACGGGATACATCGTTTTAGATCGAAACTAGCAAAATTCACGAGCATCAATTTTACAAGTCGTCGAAGAGTAGACGACAGAAAGGTGCAAACTTTTTCTCTCATAACTGCGCGAAAACTTGTATTCCGGCTCAAAACAACGGGATACAACGTTTTAGATCGAAACTAGCATAATTCACGAGCATCGATTTTACAAGTCTTCGAAGTGTAGACGAGAGAAAGGTGTAAACATTTTCTCTAAGAACTGCGCGAAAACTTGTATTCCGGCTCAAAACTACGGGATACAACGTTTTAGATCGAAACTAGCATAATTCACGAGCATCGATTTTACAAGTCGTCGAAGAGTAGACGACAGAAAGGTGTAAACATTTTCTCTCAGAACTGCGCGAAAACTTGTATTCCGGCTCAAAACAACGGGATACATCGTTTGAGATCGAAACTAGCAAAATTCACGAGCATCGATTTTACAAGTCGTCGAAGCGTAGACGAGAAAAAGGTGTAAACTTTTTCTCTCAGAACTGCGCGAAAACATGTATTCCGGCTCGAAACAACGAGATACATCGTTTTAGATCGAAACTAGCAAGATTCACGAGCATCGATTTTACAAGTCGTCGAAGAGTAGACGAGAGAAAGGTGAAACTTTTTCACTCACAACTGCGCGAAAACTTGTATTCCGGCTCGAATCAACGGGATACATCGTTTTAGATCGAAACTAGCGAGATTCACGAACATCGATTTTACCAGTCGTCGAAGAGTAGACGAGAGAAAGGTGTAAACGTTTTCTCTCAGAACTGCGCGAAAACTTGTATTCCGGCTCAAAACAACGGGATACATCGTTTTAGATCGAAACTAGCATAATTCACGAGCATCGATTTTACAACTCGTCGAAGTGTAGACGAGAGAAAGGTGTAAACACTTTCTCTCAGAACTGCGCGAAAACTTGTATTCCGGCTCAAAACAACGGGATACAACGTTTTAGATCGAAACTAGCATAATTCACGAGCATCGATTTTACAAGTCGTCGTAGAGTAGCCGACAGAAAGGTGTAAACTTCTTCTCCCAGAACTGCGCGTAAACTTGTACTCCGGCTAAAAACAACGGGATACATCATTTTAGATCGAAACTAGCAAAATTCACGAGCATCGATTTTACAAGCCGTCGAAGAGTAGACGACAGAAAGGTGTAAACTTTTTCTCTCAGAGCTGCGCGAAAACTTGTATTCCGGGTCAAGAGAACGGGATACATCGTTTGAGATCGAAACTAGCAAAATTCACGAGCATCGATTTTACAAGTCGTCGAAGCGTAGACGAGAAAAAGGTGTAAACTTTTTCTCTCAGAACTGCGCGAAAACATGTATTCCGGCTCGAAACAACGAGATACATCGTTTTAGATCGAAACTAGCAAGATTCACGAGCATCGATTTTACAATTCGTCGAAGAGTAGCCGAGAGAAAGGTGTAAACGTTTTCTCTCAGAACTGCGCGAAAACTTGTATTCCGGCTCAAAACAACGGGATACATCGTTTTAGATCGAAACAAGCAAAATTCACGAGCATCGATTTTACAAGTCGTCGAAGAGTAGACGAGAGAAAGGTGTAAACTTTTTCTCTCAAAACTGATGAAAACTTGTATTCCGGCTCAAAACAAGGGGATACATCGTCTTAGATCGAAACTAGCAAGATTCACGAGCATCGATTTTACAAATTGTCGAAGAGTAGATGAGAGAAAGGTGTAAATTTTTCCTCTCAGAACTGTGCGAAAACTTGTATTCCGGTTCAAAACAACGGGATACATCGTTTAAGATCGAAACTAGCAAAACTCACGAGCATCGATTTTACAAGTCGTCGAAGAGTAGACGACAGAAAGGTGTAAACTTTTTCTCCCAGAACTGCGCGTAAACTTCTACTCCGGCTCAGAACAAAGGGATACATTGTTTTAGATCGAAACTAGCAAAATTCACGAGCATCGATTTTACAAGTCGTCGAAGAGTAGACGACAGAAAGGTGTAAACATTTTCTCACAGAACTGCGCGAAAACTTGTATTCCAGCTCAATACAACGGGATACATCGTTTTAGATCGAAACTAGCAAAATTCACGAGCATCGATTTTACAAGTCGTCGAAGAGTAGACGAGAGAAAGGGGTAAACTTTTTCTCTCAGAACTGCGCGAAAACTTCTACTCCGGCTCAGAACAACGGGATACATCGTTTTAGATCGAAACTAGCAAAATTCACGAGCATCGATTTTACAAGTCGTCGAAGAGTAGACGACAGAAAGGTGTAAACATTTTCTCTCAGAACTGCGCGAAAACTTGTATTCCGGCTCAAAACAACGGGACACATCGTTTTAGATCAAAAATAGCAAAATTCACGAGCATCGAATTTACTAGTCGTCGAAGAGTAGACGAGACAAAGGTGTAAACGTTTTCTCCCAGAACTGCGCGTAAACTTGTACTCCGGCTCAAAACAACGGGATACATCGTTTTAGATTGAAACTAGCAAAATTCACGAGCATCGACTTTACAAGTCGTCGAAGAGTAGACGACAGAAAGGTGTAAACATTTTCTCTCAGGACTGCGCGAAAACTTGTATTCCGGCTCTAAACAACGAGATACATCGTTTTAGATCGAAACTAGCAAAATTCACGAGCATCGATTTTACAAGTTGTCGAAGAGTAGACGACAGACAGAAAGGTGTAAACTTTTTCTCTCAGAGCTGCGCGAAAACTTGTATTCCAGCTCAATACAACGGGATACATCGTTTTAGATCGAAACTAGCAAAATTCACGAGCATCGATTTTACAAGTCGTCGAAGAGTAGACGAGAGAAAGGTGAAACTTTTTCTCTCACAACTGCGCGAAAACTTGTATTCCGGCTCGAATCAACGGGATACATCGTTTTAGATCGAAACTAGCGAGATTCACGAACATCGATTTTACCAGTCGTCGAAGAGTAGACGAGAGAAAGGTGTAAACGTTTTCTCTCAGAACTGCGCGAAAACTTGTATTCCGGCTCAAAACAACGGGATACATCGTTTGAGATCGAAACTAGCAAAATTCACGAGCATCGATTTTACAAGTTGTCGAAGAGTAGACGACAGAAAGGTGTAAACTTTTTCTCTCAGAGCTGCGCGAAAACTTGTATTCCAGCTCAATACAACGGGATACATCGTTTTAGATCGAAACTAGCAAAATTCACGAGCATCGATTTTACAAATCGTCGAAGAGTAGACGAGAGAAAGGTGTAAACTTTTTCTCTCAGAACTGCGCGAAAACTTGTATTCCGGCTCGAATAAACGGGATACATCGTTTTAGATCGAAACTAGCGAGATTCACGAGCATCGATTTTACAACTCGTCGAAGAGTAGACGAGAGAAAGGTGCAAACTTTTTCTCTCAGAACTGCGCGAAAACTTGTATTCCGGCTCAAAACAACGGGATACAACGTTTTAGATCGAAACTAGCATAATTCACGAGCATCGATTTTACAAGTCTTCGAAGTGTAGACGAGAGAAAGGTGTAAACATTTTCTCTAAGAACTGCGCGAAAACTTGTATTCCGGCTCAAAACTACGGGATACAACGTTTTAGATCGAAACTAGCATAATTCACGAGCATCGAGTTTACAAGTCGTCGAAGAGTAGACGACAGAAAGGTGTAAACATTTTCTCTCAGAACTGCGCGTAAACTTCTACTCCAGCTCAGAACAACGGGATACATCGTTTTAGATCGAAACTAGCAAAATTCACGAGCATCAATTTTACAAGTCGTCGAAGAGTAGACGACAGAAAGGTGCAAACTTTTTCTCTCAGAACTGCGCGAAAACTTGTATTCCGGCTCAAAACAACGGGATACAACGTTTTAGATCGAAACTAGCATAATTCACGAGCATCGATTTTACAAGTCTTCGAAGTGTAGACGAGAGAAAGGTGTAAACATTTTCTCTAAGAACTGCGCGAAAACTTGTATTCCGGCTCAAAACTACGGGATACAACGTTTTAGATCGAAACTAGCATAATTCACGAGCATCGATTTTACAAGTCGTCGAAGAGTAGACGACAGAAAGGTGTAAACATTTTCTCTCAGAACTGCGCGAAAACTTGTATTCCGGCTCAAAACAACGGGATACATCGTTTGAGATCGAAACTAGCAAAATTCACGAGCATCGATTTTACAAGTTGTCGAAGAGTAGACGACAGACAGAAAGGTGTAAACTTTTTCTCTCAGAGCTGCGCGAAAACTTGTATTCCAGCTCAATACAACGGGATACATCGTTTTAGATCGAAACTAGCAAAATTCACGAGCATCGATTTTACAAGTCGTCGAAGAGTAGACGAGAGAAAGGTGAAACTTTTTCTCTCACAACTGCGCGAAAACTTGTATTCCGGCTCGAATCAACGGGATACATCGTTTTAGATCGAAACTAGCGAGATTCACGAACATCGATTTTACCAGTCGTCGAAGAGTAGACGAGAGAAAGGTGTAAACGTTTTCTCTCAGAACTGCGCGAAAACTTGTATTCCGGCTCAAAACAACGGGATACATCGTTTTAGATCGAAACTAGCATAATTCACGAGCATCGATTTTACAACTCGTCGAAGTGTAGACGAGAGAAAGGTGTAAACACTTTCTCTCAGAACTGCGCGAAAACTTGTATTCCGGCTCAAAACAACGGGATACAACGTTTTAGATCGAAACTAGCATAATTCACGAGCATCGATTTTACAAGTCGTCGTAGAGTAGCCGACAGAAAGGTGTAAACTTCTTCTCCCAGAACTGCGCGTAAACTTGTACTCCGGCTAAAAACAACGGGATACATCATTTTTGATCGAAACTAGCAAAATTCACGAGCATCGATTTTACAAGCCGTCGAAGAGTAGACGACAGAAAGGTGTAAACTTTTTCTCTCAGAACTGCGCGAAAACTTGTATTCCGGGTCAAGAGAACGGGATACATCGTTTGAGATCGAAACTAGCAAAATTCACGAGCATCGATTTTACAAGTCGTCGAAGCGTAGACGAGAAAAAGGTGTAAACTTTTTCTCTCAGAACTGCGCGAAAACATGTATTCCGGCTCGAAACAACGAGATACATCGTTTTAGATCGAAACTAGCAAGATTCACGAGCATCGATTTTACAATTCGTCGAAGAGTAGCCGAGAGAAAGGTGTAAACGTTTTCTCTCAGAACTGCGCGAAAACTTGTATTCCGGCCCAAACCACCGGAATCAATCGTTTTAGATCGAAACTAGCAAAATTCACGAGCATCGATTTTACAAGTCGTCGAAGAGTAGACGAGAGAAAGGTGTAAACTTTTTCTCTCAAAACTGATGAAAACTTGTATTCCGGCTCAAAACAAGGGGATACATCGTCTTAGATCGAAACTAGCAAGATTCACGAGCATCGATTTTACAAATTGTCGAAGAGTAGATGAGAGAAAGGTGTAAATTTTTCCTCTCAGAACTGTGCGAAAACTTGTATTCCGGTTCAAAACAACGGGATACATCGTTTAAGATCGAAACTAGCAAAACTCACGAGCATCGATTTTACAAGTCGTCGAAGAGTAGACGACAGAAAGGTGTAAACTTTTTCTCCCAGAACTGCGCGTAAACTTCTACTCCGGCTCAGAACAAAGGGATACATTGTTTTAGATCGAAACTAGCAAAATTCACGAGCATCGATTTTACAAGTCGTCGAAGAGTAGACGACAGAAAGGTGTAAACATTTTCTCACAGAACTGCGCGAAAACTTGTATTCCAGCTCAATACAACGGGATACATCGTTTTAGATCGAAACTAGCAAAATTCACGAGCATCGATTTTACAAGTCGTCGAAGAGTAGACGAGAGAAAGGGGTAAACTTTTTCTCTCAGAACTGCGCGGAAACTTCTACTCCGGCTCAGAACAATGGGATACATCGTTTTAGATCGAAACTAGCAAAATTCACGAGCATCGATTTTACAAGTCGTCGAAGAGTAGACGACAGAAAGGTGTAAACATTTTCTCTCAGAACTGCGCGAAAACTTGTATTCCGGCTCAAAACAACGGGACACATCGTTTTAGATCAAAAATAGCAAAATTCACGAGCATCGAATTTACTAGTCGTCGAAGAGTAGACGAGACAAAGGTGTAAACGTTTTCTCCCAGAACTGCGCGTAAACTTGTACTCCGGCTCAAAACAACGGGATACATCGTTTTAGATTGAAACTAGCAAAATTCACGAGCATCGACTTTACAAGTCGTCGAAGAGTAGACGACAGAAAGGTGTAAACATTTTCTCTCAGGACTGCGCGAAAACTTGTATTCCGGCTCTAAACAACGAGATACATCGTTTTAGATCGAAACTAGCAAAATTCACGAGCATCGATTTTACAAGTTGTCGAAGAGTAGACGACAGACAGAAAGGTGTAAACTTTTTCTCTCAGAGCTGCGCGAAAACTTGTATTCCAGCTCAATACAACGGGATACATCGTTTTAGATCGAAACTAGCAAAATTCACGAGCATCGATTTTACAAGTCGTCGAAGAGTAGACGAGAGAAAGGTGAAACTTTTTCTCTCACAACTGCGCGAAAACTTGTATTCCGGCTCGAATCAACGGGATACATCGTTTTAGATCGAAACTAGCGAGATTCACGAACATCGATTTTACCAGTCGTCGAAGAGTAGACGAGAGAAAGGTGTAAACGTTTTCTCTCAGAACTGCGCGAAAACTTGTATTCCGGCTCAAAACAACGGGATACATCGTTTTAGATCGAAACTAGCATAATTCACGAGCATCGATTTTACAACTCGTCGAAGTGTAGACGAGAGAAAGGTGTAAATACTTTCTCTCAGAACTGCGCGAAAACTTGTATTCCGGCTCAAAACAACGGGATACAACGTTTTAGATCGAAACTAGCATAATTCACGAGCATCGATTTTACAAGTCGTCGAAGAGTAGCCGACAGAAAGGTGTAAACTTCTTCTCCCAGAACTGCGCGTAAACTTGTACTCCGGCTAAAAACAACGGGATACATCATTTTAGATCGAAACTAGCAAAATTCACGAGCATCGATTTTACAAGCCGTCGAAGAGTAGACGACAGAAAGGTGTAAACTTTTTCTCTCAGAACTACGCGAAAACTTGTATTCCGGGTCAAGAGAACGGGATACATCGTTTGAGATCGAAACTAGCAAAATTCACGAGCATCGTTTTTACAAGTCGTCGAAGAGTAGACAAGAGAAAGGTGTAAACTTTTTCTCTCAGAACTGCGCGAAAACTTGTATTACGGCTCAGAACAACGGGATACATCGTTTTAGATCAAAACTAGCAAGATTCACGAGCATCGATTTTACAAGTCGTCGAAGAGTAGACGAGAGAAAGGTGCAAACTTTTTCTCTCGGAACTGCGCGAAAACTTGTATTCCGGCTCAAAACAACGGGATACATCGTTATAGATCGAAACTAGCAAGATTCACGAGCATCGATTTTACAAGTCGTCGAAGAGTAGACGAAAAAAAGGTGTACATTTTTTCTCTCAGAACTGCGCGAAAACTTGTATTGCGGCTCAAAACGAAGGGATACATCGTTTTATATCGAAACTAGCAAGAATCACGAGCATCTATTTTACAAGTCGTCGAAGAGTAGAGGAGAGAAAGGTGTAAACTTTTTCTTTCAGAACTGCGCGAAAACATGTATTCCGGCTCAAAACAACGGGATACATCGTTTTAGATCGAAACTAGCAAGATTCACGAGTATCGATTTTACAAATCGTCGAAGAGTAGACGAGAGAAAGGTGCAAACTTGTTCTCTCAGAACTGCGCGAAAACTTGTATTCCGGCTCAAAACAACGGGATACATCGTTTTAGATCGAAACAAGCAAAATTCACGAGCATCGTTTTTACAAGTTGTCGAAGTGTAAACAAGAGAAAGGTGTAAACTTTTTCTCTCAGAACTGCGCGAAAACTTGTATTCCGGTTCAAAACAACGGAATACATCGTTTTAGATCGAAACTAGCAAGATTCACGAGCATCGATTTTACAAGTCGTCGAACAGTAGACGAGAGAAAGGTGCAAACTTTTTCTCTCAGAACTGCGCGAAAAATTGTATTCCGGCTCAAAACAACGGGATACATCGTTTTAGATCGAAACTAGCAAGATTCACGAGCATCGATTTTACAAGTCGTCGAAGAGTAGACGAGAGAAAGGTGTAAACTTTTTCTCTCAGAACTGCGTGAAAACTTGTATTCCGGCTCAAAACAAATGGATACATCGTTTTAGATCGAAACTAGCAAGATTCACGAGCATCTATTTTACAAGTCGTCGAAGAGTAGACGAGAGAAAGGTGCAAACGTTTTCTCTCAGAACTGCGCGAAAACTTGTATTCCGGCTCAAAACAACAGGATACATCGTTTTAGATCGAAACTAGCAAGATTCACGAGCATCGATTTTACAAGTCGTCGAAGAGTAGACTAAAAAAAGGTGTAAATTTTTTCTCTCAGAACTGCGCGAAAACTTGTATTCCGGCTCAATACAAAGGGATACATCGTTTTATATCAAAACTAGCAAGAATCACGAGCATCGATTTTACAAGTCGTCGAAGAGGAGAGGAGAGAGAGGTGTAAACTTTTTCTCTCAGTTCTGCGCTAAAACTTGTATTCCGGCTCAAAACAACGGGATACATCGTTTTAGATCGAAACTAGCAAGATTCACGAGCATCAATTTTACAAGTCGTCGAAGAGTAGAGGAGAGAAAGGTGTACACTTTTTCTCTCAGAACTTCGCGAAAACTTGTATTCCGGCTCAAAACAACGGGATACATCGTTTTAGATCGAAACTAGCAAGATTCACGAGCATCTATTTTTCAAGTCTTCGAAGAGTAGACGAGAGAGAGGTGTAAACTTCTTCTCTCAGAACTGCGCGAAAACTTGTATTCCGGCTCAAAACAACGGCATACATCGTTTTTCATCGAAACTAGCAAGATTCACGAGCATCGATTTTACAAGTCGTCGAAGAGTAGACGAGAGAAAGGTGTAAACTTTTTCTCTCAGAACTGCGTGAAAACTTGTATTCCGGCTCAAAACAACAGGATACATTGTTTTAGATCGAAACTAGCAAGATTCACGAGCATCTAAACAAGTCGTCGAAGAGTAGACGAGAGAAAGGTGCAAACTTTTTCTCTCAGAACTGCGCGAAAACTTGTATTCCGGCTCAAAACAACAGGATACATCGTTTTAGATCGAAACTAGCAAGATTCACGAGCATCAATTTTTCAAGTCGTCGAAGAGTAGACGAAAAAAAGGTGTAAATTTTTTCTCTCAGAACTGCGCGAAAACTTGTATTCCGGCTCAAAACAACAGGATACATCGTTTTAGATCGAAACTAGCAAGATTCACGAGCATCGATTTTTCAAGTCTTCGAAGAGTAGACGAGAGAGAGGTGTAAACTTCTTCTCTCAGAACTGCGCGAAAACTTGTATTCCGGCTCAAAACAACGGCATACATCGTTTTTTATCGAAACTAGCAAGATTCACGAGCATCGATTTTACAAGTCGTCGAAGAGTAGACGAGAGAAAGGTGTAAACTTTTTCTCTCAGAACTGCGTGAAAACTTGTATTCCGGCTCAAAACAAATGGATACATCGTTTTAGATCGAAACTAGCAAGATTCACGAGCTTCTATTTTACAAGTCGTCGAAGAGTAGACGAGAGAAAGGTGCAAACGTTTTCTCTCAGAACTGCGCGAAAACTTGTATTCCGGCTCAAAACAACAGTATACATCGTTTTATATCGAAACTAGCAAGAATCACGAGCATCTATTTTAGAAGTCGTCGAAGAGTAGAGGAGAGAAAGGTGTAAACTTTTTCTTTCAGAACTGCGCGAAAACTTGTATTCCGGCTCAAAACAAAGGGGTACATCGTTTTATATCGAAACTAGCAAGAATCACGAGCATCGATTTTACAAGTCGTCGAAGAGTAGAGGAGAGAAAGGTGTAAACTTTTTCTCTCAGAACTGCGCGAAAACTTGTATTCCGGCTCAAAACAACAGGATACATCGTTTTAGATCGAAACTAGCAAGATTCACGAGCATCGATTTTTCAAGTCTTCGAAGAGTAGACGAGAGAGAGGTGTAAACTTCTTCTCTCAGAACTGCGCGAAAACTTGTATTCCGGCTCAAAACAACGGCATACATCGTTTTTCATCGAAACTAGCAAGATTCACGAGCATCGATTTTACAAGTCGTCGAAGAGTAGACGAGAGAAAGGTGTAAACTTTTTCTCTCAGAACTGCGTGAAAACTTGTATTCCGGCTCAAAACAAATGGATACATCGTTTTAGATCGAAACTAGCAAGATTCACGAGCTTCTATTTTACAAGTCGTCGAAGAGTAGACGAGAGAAAGGTGCAAACGTTTTCTCTCAGAACTGCGCGAAAACTTGTATTCCGGCTCAAAACAACAGTATACATCGTTTTAGATCGAAACTAGCAAGATTCACGAGCATCGATTTTACAAGTCGTCGAAGAGTAGACTAAAAAAAGGTGTAAATTTTTTCTCTCAGAACTGCGCGAAAACTTGTATTCCGGCTCAATACAAAGGGATACATCGTTTTATATCGAAACTAGCAAGAATCACGAGCATCGATTTTACAAGTCGTCGAAGAGGAGAGGAGAGAGAGGTGTAAACTTTTTCTCTCAGTACTGCGCTAAAACTTGTATTCCGGCTCAAAACAACGGGATACATCGTTTTAGATCGAAACTAGCAAGATTCACGAGCATCAATTTTACAAGTCGTCGAAGAGTAGAGGAGTGAAAGGTGTAAACTTTTTCTCTCAGAACTGCGCGAAAACTTGTATTCCGGCTCAAAAGAAAGGGATACATAGTTTTATATCGAAACTAGCAAGATTCACGAGCATCGATTTTACAAGTCGTCGAAGAGTAGACGAAAAAAAGGTGTAAATGTTTTCTCTCAGAACTGCGCGAAAACTTGTATTGTGGCTCAAAACAAAGGGATACATCGTTTTATATCGAAACTAGCAAGAATCACGAGCATCTATTTTACAAGTCGTCGAAGAGTAGAGGAGAGAAAGGTGTAAACTTTTTCTTTCAGAACTGCGCGAAAACATGTATTCCGGCTCAAAACAACGGGATACATAGTTTTATATCGAAACTAGCAAGATTCACGAGTATCGATTTTACAAGTCGTCGAAGAGTTGACGAGAGAAAGGTGCAAACTTGTTCTCTCAGAACTGCGCGAAAACTTGTATTACGGCTCAGAACAACGGGATACATCGTTTTAGATCAAAACTAGCAAGATTCACGAGCATCGATTTTACAAGTCGTCGAAGAGTAGACGAGAGAAAGGTGCAAACTTTTTCTCTCGGAACTGCGCGAAAACTTGTATTCCGGCTCAAAACAACGGGATACATCGTTATAGATCGAAACTAGCAAGATTCACGAGCATCGATTTTACAAGTCGTCGAAGAGTAGACGAAAAAAAGGTGTACATTTTTTCTCTCAGAACTGCGCGAAAACTTGTATTGCGGCTCAAAACGAAGGGATACATCGTTTTATATCGAAACTAGCAAGAATCACGAGCATCTATTTTACAAGTCGTCGAAGAGTAGAGGAGAGAAAGGTGTAAACTTTTTCTTTCAGAACTGCGCGAAAACATGTATTCCGGCTCAAAACAACGGGATACATCGTTTTAGATCGAAACTAGCAAGATTCACGAGTATCGATTTTACAAATCGTCGAAGAGTAGACGAGAGAAAGGTGCAAACTTGTTCTCTCAGAACTGCGCGAAAACTTGTATTCCGGCTCAAAACAACGGGATACATCGTTTTAGATCGAAACAAGCAAAATTCACGAGCATCGTTTTTACAAGTTGTCGAAGTGTAGACAAGAGAAAGGTGTAAACTTTTTCTCTCAGAACTGCGCGAAAACTTGTATTCCGGTTCAAAACAACGGAATACATCGTTTTAGATCGAAACTAGCAAGATTCACGAGCATCGATTTTACAAGTCGTCGAACAGTAGACGAGAGAAAGGTGCAAACTTTTTCTCTCAGAACTGCGCGAAAAATTGTATTCCGGCTCAAAACAACGGGATACATCGTTTTAGATCGAAACTAGCAAGATTCACGAGCATCGATTTTACAAGTCGTCGAAGAGTAGACGAGAGAAAGGTGTAAACTTTTTCTCTCAGAACTGCGTGAAAACTTGTATTCCGGCTCAAAACAAAGGGATACATCGTTTTAGATCGAAACTAGCAAGATTCACGAGCATCTATTTTACAAGTCGTCGAAGAGTAGACGAGAGAAAGGTGCAAACGTTTTCTCTCAGAACTGCGCGAAAACTTGTATTCCGGCTCAAAACAACAGGATACATCGTTTTAGATCGAAACTAGCAAGATTCACGAGCATCGATTTTACAAGTCGTCGTAGAGTAGACTAAAAAAAGGTGTAAATTTTTTCTCTCAGAACTGCGCGAAAACTTGTATTCCGGCTCAATACAAAGGGATACATCGTTTTATATCAAAACTAGCAAGAATCACGAGCATCGATTTTACAAGTCGTCGAAGAGGAGAGGAGAGAGAGGTGTAAACTTTTTCTCTCAGTTCTGCGCTAAAACTTGTATTCCGGCTCAAAACAACGGGATACATCGTTTTAGATCGAAACTAGCAAGATTCACGAGCATCAATTTTACAAGTCGTCGAAGAGTAGAGGAGAGAAAGGTGTAAACTTTTTCTCTCAGAACTTCGCGAAAACTTGTATTCCGGCTCAAAACAACGGGATACATCGTTTTAGATCGAAACTAGCAAGATTCACGAGCATCTATTTTTCAAGTCTTCGAAGAGTAGACGAGAGAGAGGTGTAAACTTCTTCTCTCAGAACTGCGCGAAAACTTGTATTCCGGCTCAAAACAACGGCATACATCGTTTTTCATCGAAACTAGCAAGATTCACGAGCATCGATTTTACAAGTCGTCGAAGAGTAGACGAGAGAAAGGTGTAAACTTTTTCTCTCAGAACTGCGTGAAAACTTGTATTCCGGCTCAAAACAACAGGATACATCGTTTTAGATCGAAACTAGCAAGATTCACGAGCATCTAAACAAGTCGTCGAAGAGTAGACGAGAGAAAGGTGCAAACTTTTTCTCTCAGAACTGCGCGAAAACTTGTATTCCGGCTCAAAACAACAGGATACATCGTTTTAGATCGAAACTAGCAAGATTCACGAGCATCAATTTTTCAAGTCGTCGAAGAGTAGACGAAAAAAAGGTGTAAATTTTTTCTCTCAGAACTGCGCGAAAACTTGTATTCCGGCTTAAAACAACGGGATACATTGTTTTAGATCGAAACTAGCAAGATTCACGAGCATCGATTTTTCAAAACTTCGAAGAGTAGACGAGAGAGAGGTGTAAACTTCTTCTCTCAGAACTGCGCGAAAACTTGTATTCCGGCTCAAAACAACGGCATACATCGTTCTTCATCGAAACTAGCAAGATTCACGAGCATCGATTTTACAAGTCGTCGAAGAGTAGACGAAAGGTGTAAACTTTTTCTCTCAGAACTGCGTGAAAACTTGTATTCCGGCTCAAAACAAATGGATACATCGTTTTAGATCGAAACTAGCAAGATTCACGAGCATCTATTTTACAAGTCGTCGAAGAGTAGACGAGAGAAAGGTGCAAACTTTTCTCTCAGAACTGCGCGAAAACTTGTATTCCGGCTCAAAAGAAAGGGATACATAGTTTTATATCGAAACTAGCAAGATTCACGAGTATCGATTTTACAAGTCGTCGAAGAGTTGACGAGAGAAAGGTGCAAACTTGTTCTCTCAGAACTGCGCGAAAACTTGTATTCCGGCTCAAAACAACGGGATACATCGTTTTAGATCGAAACAAGCAAAATTCACGAGCATCGTTTTTACAAGTCGTCGAAGAGTAGACAAGAGAAAGGTGTAAACTTTTTCTCTCAGAACTGCGCGAAAACTTGTATTCCGGCTCAGAACAACGGGATACATCGTTTTAGATCAAAACTAGCAAGATTCACGAGCATTGATTTTACAAGTCGTCGAAGAGTAGACGAGAGAAAGGTGCAAACTTTTTCTCTCAGAACTGCGCGAAAACTTGTATTCCGGCTCAAAACAACGGGGTACATCGTTATAGATCGAAACTAGCAAGATTCACGAGCATCGATTTTACAAGTCGTCGAAGAGTAGACGAAAAAAAAGGTGTACATTTTTTCTCTCAGAACTGCGCGAAAACTTGTATTGCGGCTCAAAACGAAGGGATACATCGTTTTATATCGAAACTAGCAAGAATCACGAGCATCTATTTTACAAGTCGTCGAAGAGTAGAGGAGAGAAAGGTGTAAACTTTTTCTCTCAGAACTGCGCGAAAACTTGTATTCCGGTTCAAAACAACGGAATACATCGTTTTAGATCGAAACAAGCAAGATTCACGAGCATCGATTTTACAAGTCGTCGAAGAGTAGACGAGAGAAAGGTGCAAACTTTTTCTCTCAGAACTGCGCGAAAAATTGTATTCCGGCTCAAAACAACGGGATACATCGTTTTAGATCGAAACTAGCAAGATTCACGAGCAACGATTTTACAAGTCGTCGAAGAGTAGACGAAAAAAAGGTGTAAATTTTTTCTCTCAGAACTGCGCGAAAACTTGTATTCCGGCTCAAAACAAAGGGATACATCGTTTTATATCGAAACTAGCAAGAATCACGAGCATCGATTTTACAAGTCGTCGAAGAGGAGAGGAGAGAGAGGTGTAAACTTTTTCTCTCAGTACTGCGCTAAAACTTGTATTCCGGCTCAAAACAACGGGATACATCGTTTTAGATCGAAACTAGCAAGATTCACGAGCATCAATTTTACAAGTCGTTGAAGAGTAGAGGAGAGAAAGGTGTAAACTTTTTCTCTCAGAACTGCGCGAAAACTTGTATTCCGGCTCAAAACAACGGGATACATCGTTTTAGATCGAAACTAGCAAGATTCACGAGCATCTATTTTTCTAGTCTTCGAAGAGTAGACGAGAGAGAGGTGTAAACTTCTTCTCTCAGAACTGCGCGAAAACTTGTATTCCGGCTCAAAACAGATACGTCGTTTTAGATCGAAACTAGCAAGATTCACGAGCATCTAAACAAGTCGTCGAAGAGTAGAGGAGAGAAAGGTGTAAACTTTTTCTCTCTGAACTGCGCGAAAACTTGTATTCCGGCTCAAAACAACAGGATACATCGTTTTAGATCGAAACTAGCAAGATTCACGAGCATCGATTTTTCAAGTCTTCGAAGAGTAGACGAGAGAGAGGTGTAAACTTCTTCTCTCAGAACTGCGCGAAAACTTGTATTCCGGCTCAAAACAACGGCATACATCGTTTTTCATCGAAACTAGCAAGATTCACGAGCATCGATTTTACAAGTCGTCGAAGAGTAGACGAGAGAAAGGTGTAAACTTTTTCTCTCAGAACTGCGCGAAAACTTGTATTCCGGCTCAAAACAACAGGATACATCGTTTTAGATCGAAACTAGCAAGATTCACGAGAATCGATTTTACAAGTCGTCGAAGAGTAGACGAAAAAAAGGTGTAAATTTTTTCTCTCAGAACTGCGCGAAAACTTGTATTCCGGCTCAAAACAAAGGGATACATCGTTTTATATCGAAACTAGCAAGAATCACGAGCATCGATTTTACAAGTCGTCGAAGAGGAGAGGAGAGAGAGGTGTAAACTTTTTCTCTCAGTACTGCGCTAAAACTTGTATTCCGGCTCAAAACAACGGGATACATCGTTTTAGATCGAAACTAGCAAGATTCACGAGCATCTATTTTTCAAGTCTTCGAAGAGTAGACGAGAGAGAGGTGTAAACTTCTCTCAGAACTGCGCGAAAACTTGTATTCCGGCTCAAAACAACGGCATACATCGTTTTTCATCGAAACTAGCAAGATTCACGAGCATCGATTTTACAAGTCGTCGAAGAGTAGACGAAAAAAAGGTGTAAATTTTTTCTCTCAGAACTGCGTGAAAACTTGTATTCCGGCTCAAAACAAAGGGATACATCGTTTTATATCGAAACTAGCAAGATTCACGAGCATCGATTTTACAAGTCATCGAAGAGTAGACGAGAGAAAGGTGTAAACTTTTTCTCTCAGAACTGCGTGAAAACTTGTATTCCGGCTCAAAACAAATAGATACGTCGTTTTAGATCGAAACTAGCAAGATTCACGAGCATCTAAACAAGTCGTCGAAGAGTAGACGAGAGAAAGGTGCAAACTTTTTCTCTCAGAACTGCGCAAAAACTTGTATTCCGGCTCAAAACAACATGATACATCGTTTTAGATCGAAACTAGCAAGATTCACGAGCATCGATTTTACAAGTCGTCGAAGAGTAGACGAAAAAAAGGTGTAATTTTTTTCTCTCAGAACTGCGTGAAAACTTGTATTCCGGCTCAAAACAAAGGGATACATCGTTTTATATCGAAACTAGCAAGATTCACGAGCATCGATTTTACAAGCCATCGAAGAGTAGACGAGAGAAAGGTGTAAACTTTTTCCCTCAGAACTGCGCGAAAACTTGTATTTCGGCTCAAAACAACGGGATACATTGTTTTAGATCGAAACTAGCAAGATTCACGAGCATCGATTTTTCAAAACTTCGAAGAGTAGACGAGAGAGGGGTGTAAACTTCTTCTCTCAGAACTGCGCGAAAACTTGTATTCCGGCTCAAAACAACGGCATACATCGTTCTTCATCGAAACTAGCAAGATTCACGAGTATCGATTTTACAAGTCGTCGAAGAGTAGACGAGAGAAAGGTGCAAACTTGTTCTCTCAGAACTGCGCGAAAACTTGTATTCCGGCTCAAAACAACGGGATACATCGTTTTAGATCGAAACAAGCAAAATTCACGAGCATCGTTTTTACAAGTCGTCGAAGAGTAGACAAGAGAAAGGTGTAAACTTTTTCTCTCAGAACTGCGCGAAAACTTGCACTCCGGCTCAGAACAACTGGATACATCTTTTTAGATCAAAACTAGCAAGATTCACGAGCATCGATTTTACAAGTCGTCGAAGAGTAGACGAGAGAAAGGTGCAAACTTTTTCTCTCAGAACTGCGCGAAAACTTGTATTCCGGCTCAAAACAACGGGATACATTGTTATAGATCGAAACTAGCAAGATTCACGAGCATCGATTTTACAAGGCGTCGAAGAGTAGACGAAAAAAAAGTGTAAATTTTTTCTCTCAGAACTGCGCGAAAATTTGTATTGCGGCTCAAAACAAAGGGATACATCGTTTTATATCGAAACTAGCAAGAATCACGAGCATCTATTTTACAAGTCGTCGAAGAGTAGGTGAGAGAAAGGTGTAAACTTTTTCTTTCAGAACTGCACGAAAATATGTATTCCGGCTCAAAACAACGGGATACATCATTTTAGATCGAAACTAGCAAGATTCACGAGTATCGATTTTACAAGTCGTCGAAGAGTAGACGAGAGAAAGGTGCAAACTTGTTCTCTCAGAACTGCGCGAAAATTTGTATTCCGGCTCAAAACAACGGGATACATCGTTTTAGATCGAAACAAGCAAAATTCACGAGCATCGTTTTTACAAGTCGTCGAAGAGTAGACAAGAGAAAGGTGTAAACTTTTTCTCTCAGAACTGCGCGAAAACTTGTATTCCGGCTCAAAACAACGGGATACATCGTTTTAGATCAAAACTAGCAAGATTCACGAGCATCGATTTTACAAGTCGTCGAAGAGTAGACGAAAAAAAGGTGTAATTTTTTTCTCTCAGAACTGCGTGAAAACTTGTATTCCGGCTCAAAACAAAGGGATACATCGTTTTATATCGAAACTAGCAAGATTCACGAGCATCGATTTTACAAGCCATCGAAGAGTAGACGAGAGAAAGGTGTAAACTTTTTCCCTCAGAACTGCGCGAAAACTTGTATTTCGGCTCAAAACAACGGGATACATTGTTTTAGATCGAAACTAGCAAGATTCACGAGCATCGATTTTTCAAAACTTCGAAGAGTAGACGAGAGAGGGGTGTAAACTTCTTCTCTCAGAACTGCGCGAAAACTTGTATTCCGGCTCAAAACAACGGCATACATCGTTCTTCATCGAAACTAGCAAGATTCACGAGTATCGATTTTACAAGTCGTCGAAGAGTAGACGAGAGAAAGGTGCAAACTTGTTCTCTCAGAACTGCGCGAAAACTTGTATTCCGGCTCAAAACAACGGGATACATCGTTTTAGATCGAAACAAGCAAAATTCACGAGCATCGTTTTTACAAGTCGTCGAAGAGTAGACAAGAGAAAGGTGTAAACTTTTTCTCTCAGAACTGCGCGAAAACTTGCACTCCGGCTCAGAACAACTGGATACATCTTTTTAGATCAAAACTAGCAAGATTCACGAGCATCGATTTTACAAGTCGTCGAAGAGTAGACGAGAGAAAGGTGCAAACTTTTTCTCTCAGAACTGCGCGAAAACTTGTATTCCGGCTCAAAACAACGGGATACATTGTTATAGATCGAAACTAGCAAGATTCACGAGCATCGATTTTACAAGGCGTCGAAGAGTAGACGAAAAAAAAGTGTAAATTTTTTCTCTCAGAACTGCGCGAAAATTTGTATTGCGGCTCAAAACAAAGGGATACATCGTTTTATATCGAAACTAGCAAGAATCACGAGCATCTATTTTACAAGTCGTCGAAGAGTAGGTGAGAGAAAGGTGTAAACTTTTTCTTTCAGAACTGCACGAAAATATGTATTCCGGCTCAAAACAACGGGATACATCATTTTAGATCGAAACTAGCAAGATTCACGAGTATCGATTTTACAAGTCGTCGAAGAGTAGACGAGAGAAAGGTGCAAACTTGTTCTCTCAGAACTGCGCGAAAATTTGTATTCCGGCTCAAAACAACGGGATACATCGTTTTAGATCGAAACAAGCAAAATTCACGAGCATCGTTTTTACAAGTCGTCGAAGAGTAGACAAGAGAAAGGTGTAAACTTTTTCTCTCAGAACTGCGCGAAAACTTGTATTCCGGCTCAAAACAACGGGATACATCGTTTTAGATCAAAACTAGCAAGATTCACGAGCATCGATTTTACAACTCGCCGAAGAGTAGACGAGAGAAAGGTGTAAACTTTTTTCTCTCAGAACTGCGCGAAAACTTGTATTCCGGCTCAAGACAACGGGATACATCGTTTTAGATCGAAGCTAGCAAGATTCACGAGTCTCGATTTTACAAGTCGTCGAAGAGTAGACGAGAGAAAGGTGCAAACTTGTTCTCTCATAACTGCGCGAAAACTTGTATTCCGGCTCAAAACAACGGGATACATTGTTTTAGATCGAAACAAGCAAAATTCACGAGCATCGTTTTTACAAGTCGTCGAAGAGTAGACAAGAGAAAGGTGTAAACTTTTTCTCTCAGAACTGCGCGAAAACTTGTATTCCGGCTCAAAACAACGGGATACATCGTTTTAGATCAAAACTAGCAAGATTCACGAGCATCGATTTTACAAGTCGTCGAAGAGTAGACGAGAGAAAGGTGCAAACTTTTTCTCTCAGAACTGCGCGAAAAATTGTATTTCGGCTCAAAACAACGGGATACATCGTTTTAGATCGAAACTAGCAAGATTCACGAGCATCGATTTTACAAGTCGTCGAAGAGTAGAGGAGAGAAAGGTGTAAACTTTTTCTCTCAGAACTGCGCGAAAACTTGTATTCCGGCTCAAGACAACGGGATACATCGTTTTAGATCGAAACAAGCAAAATTCACGAGCATCGTTTTTACAAGTCGTCGAAGAGTAGACAAGAGAAAGGTGTAAACTTTTTCTCTCAGAACTGCGTGAAAACTTGTATTCCGGCTCAAAACAACGGGATACATCGTTTTAGATCAAAACTAGCAAGATTCACGAGCATCGATTTTACAAGTCGTCGAAGAGTAGACGAGAGAAAGGTGCAAACTTTTTCTCTCAGAACTGCGCGAAAACTTGTATTCCGGCTCAAGACAACGGGATACATCGTTTTAGATCGAAACTAGCAAGATTCACGAGCATCGATTTTTCAAGTCTTCGAAGAGTAGACGAGAGAGAGGTGTAAACTTCTTCTCTCAGAACTGCGCTAAAACTTGTATTCCGGCTCAAAACAACGGCTTACAACGTTTTTCATCGAAACTAGCAAGATTCACGAGCATCGATTTTACAAGTCGTCGAAGAGTAGAGGAGAGAAAGGTGTAAACTTTTTCTCTCAGAACTGCGCGAAAACTTGTATTCCGGCTCAAGACAACGGGATACATCGTTTTAGATCGAAACAAGCAAAATTCACGAGCATCGTTTTTACAAGTCGTCGAAGAGTAGACAAGAGAAAGGTGTAAACTTTTTCTCTCAGAACTGCGTGAAAACTTGTATTCCGGCTCAAAACAACGGGATACATCGTTTTAGATCAAAACTAGCAAGATTCACGAGCATCGATTTTACAAGTCGTCGAAGAGTAGACGAAAAAAGGTGTAAATTTTTTCTCTCAGAACTGCGCGAAAACTTGTATTGCGGCTCATAACAAATGGATACATCGTTTTAGATCGAAATTAGGAAGATTCACGAGCATCGATTTTACAAGTCGTCGAAGAGTAGACGAGAGAAAGGTGCAAACTTTTTCTCTCAGAACTGCGCTAAAACTTGTATTCCGGCTAAAAACAACGGGATACATCGTTTTAGATCGAAACTAGCAAGATTCACGAGCATCGATTTTACAAGTCGTCGAAGAGTAGACGAAAAAAGGTGTAATTTTTTTCTCTCAGAACTGCGCGAAAACTTGTATTCCAACTCAAAACAAAGGGATACATCGTTTTATATCGAAACAAGCAAGAATCACGAGCATCTATTTTACAAGTCGTCGAAGAGTAGAGGAGAGAAAGGTGTAAAATTTTTCTCTCAGAACTGCGCTAAAACTTGTATTCCGGCTAAAAACAACGGGATACATCGTTTTAGATCGAAACTAGCAAGATTCACGAGCATCGATTTTTCAAGTCGTCGAAGAGTAGACGAAAAAAAGGTGTAAATTTTTTCTCTCAGAACTGCGCGAAAACTTGTAATGCGGCTCAAAACAAAGGGATACATCGTTTTATATCGAAACTAACAAGAATCACGAGCATCTATTTTACAAGTCGTCGAAGAGTAGAGGAGAGAAAGGTGTAAACTTTTTCTTTCAGAACTGCGCGAAAACATGTATTCCGGCTCAAAACAACAGGATACATCGTTTTAGATCGAAACTAGCAAGATTCACGAGTATCGATTTTACAAGTCGTCGAAGAGTAGACGAGAGAAAGGGGCAAACTTGTTCTCTCAGAACTGCGCGAAAACTTGTATTCCGGCTCAAAACAACGGGATACATCGTTTTAGATCGAAACAAGCAAAATTCACGAGCATCGTTTTTACAAGTCGTCGAAGAGTAGACAAGAGAAAGGTGTAAACTTTTTCTCTCAGAACTGCGCGAAAACTTGTACTCCGGCTCAGAACAACGGGATACATCGTTTTAGATCAAAACTAGCAAGATTCACGAGCATCGATTTTACAAGTCGTAGAAGAGTAGACGAGAGAAAGGTGCAAACTTTTTCTCTCAGAACTGCGCGAAAACTTGTATTCCGGCTCAAAACAACGGGATACATTGTTATAGATCGAAACTAGCAAGATTCACGAGCATCGATTTTACAAGTCGTCGAAGAGTAGACGAAAAAAAAGTGTAAATTTTTTCTCTCAGAACTGCGCGAAAACTTGTATTGCGGCTCAAAACAAAGGGATACATCGTTTTATATCGAAACTAGCAAGAATCACGAGCATCTATTTTACAAGTCGTCGAAGAGTAGGTGAGAGAAAGGTGTAAACTTTTTCTTTCAGAACTGCACAAAAATATGTATTCCGGCTCAAAACAACGGGATACATCGTTTTAGATCGAAACTAGCAAGATTCACGAGTATCGATTTTACAAGTCGTCGAAGAGTAGACGAGAGAAACGTGCAAACTTGTTCTCTCAGAACTGCGCGAAAATTTGTATTCCGGCTCAAAACAACGGGATACATCGTTTAAGATCGAAACAAGCAAAATTCACGAGCATCGTTTTTACAAGTTGTCGAAGTGTAGACAAGAGAACGGTGTAAACTTTTTCTCTCAGAACTGCGCGAAAAATTGTATTCCGGCTCAAAACAACGGGATACATCGTTTTAGATCGAAACTAGCAAGATTCACGAGCATCGATTTTGCAAGTCGTCGAAGAGTAGACGAAAAAAAGGTGTAAATTTTTTCTTCAGAACTGCGCTAAAACTTGTATTCCGGCTCAAAACAAAGGGATACATCGTTTTATATCGAAACTAGCAAGAATCACGAGCATCAATTTTACAAGTCGTCGAAGAGTAGAGGAGAGAAAGGTGTAAACTTTTTCTCTCAGAACTGCGCGAAAACTTGTATTCCGGCTCAAAACAACGGGATACATCGTTTTAGATCGAAACTAGCAAGATTCACGAGCATCGATTTTTCAAGTCTTCGAAGAGTAGACGAGAGAGAGGTGTAAACTTCTCTCAGAACTGCGCGAAAACTTGTATTCCGGCTCAAAACAACGGGATACATCGTTTTAGATCGAAACAAGCAAAATTCACGAGCATCATTTTTACAAGTCGTCGAAGAGTAGACAAGAGAAAGGTGTAAACTTTTTCTCTCAGAACGGCGCGAAAACTTGTATTCCGGCTCAAAACAACGGGATACATCGTTTTAGATCAAAACTAGCAAGATTCACGAGCATCGATTTTACAAGTCGTCGAAGAGTAGACGAGATAAAGGTGCAAACTTTTTCTCTCAAAACTGCGCGAAAAATTGTATTCCGGCTCAAAACAACGGGATACATCGTTTTAGATCGAAACTAGCAAGATTCACGAGCATCGATATTGCAAGTCGTCGAAGAGTAGACGAAAAAAAGGTGTAAATTTTTTCTCTCAGAACTGCGCTAAAACTTGTATTCCGGCTCAAAACAAAGGGATACATCGTTTTATATCGAAACTAGCAAGAATCACGACCATCAATTTTACAAGTCGTCGAAGAGTAGAGGAGAGAAAGGTGTAAACTTTTTCTCTCAGAACTGCGCGAAAACTTGTATTCCGGCTCAAGGCAACGGGATACATCGTTTTAGATCGAAACTAGCAAGATTCACGAGCATCGATTTTTCAAAACTTCGAATAGTAGACGAGAGAGAGGTGTAAACTTCTTCTCTCAGAACTGCGCGAAAACTTGTATTCCGGCTCAAAACAACGGCATACATTGTTTTTCATCGAAGCTAGCAAGATTCACGAGCATCGATTTTACAAGTCGTCGAGGAGTAGACGAGAGAAAGGTGTAAATTTTTTCTCTCAGAACTGCGTGAAAACTTGTATTCCGGCACAAAACAAATGGATACATCGTTTTAGATCGAAACTAGCAAGATTCACGAGCATCGATTTTGCAAGTCGTCGAAGAGTAGACGAAAAAAAGGTGTAAATTTTTTCTTCAGAACTGCGCTAAAACTTGTATTCCGGCTCAAAACAAAGGGATACATCGTTTTATATCGAAACTAGCAAAATTCACGAGCATCATTTTTACAAGTCGTCGAAGAGTAGACAAGAGAAAGTGTAAACTTTTTCTCTCAGAACGGCGCGAAAACTTGTATTCCGGCTCAAAACAACGGGATACATCGTTTTAGATCAAAACTAGCAAGATTCACGAGCATCGATTTTACAAGTCGTCGAAGAGTAGACGAGATAAAGGTGCAAACTTTTTCTCTCAGAACTGCGCGAAAAATTGTATTCCGGCTCAAAACAACGGGATACATCGTTTTAGATCGAAACTAGCAAGATTCACGAGCATCGATATTGCAAGTCGTCGAAGAGTAGACGAAAAAAAGGTGTAAATTTTTTCTCTCAGAACTGCGCTAAAACTTGTATTCCGGCTCAAAACAAAGGGATACATCGTTTTATATCGAAACTAGCAAGAATCACGACCATCAATTTTACAAGTCGCGGAAGAGTAGAGGAGAGAAAGGTGTAAACTTTTTCTCTCAGAACTGCGCGAAAACTTGTATTCCGGCTCAAGGCAACGGGATACATCGTTTTAGATCGAAACTAGCAAGATTCACGAGCCTCGATTTTTCAAAACATCGAATAGTAGACGAGAGAGAGGTGTAAACTTCTTCTCTCAGAACTGCGCGAAAACTTGTATTCCGGCTCAAAACAACGGCATACATCGTTTTTCATCGAAACTAGCAAGATTCACGAGCATCGATTTTACAAGTCGTCGAGGAGTAGCCGAGAGAAAGGTGTAAATTTTTTCTCTCAGAACTGCGTGAAAACTTGTATTCCGGCACAAAAAAAATGGATACATCGTTTTAGATCGAAACTAGCAAGATTCACGAGCATCTATTTTACAAGTCGTCGAAGAGTAGACGAGAGAAAGGTGCAAACTTTTTCTCTCAGAACTGCGCGAAAACTTGTATTCCGGCTCAAAACAACAGGATACATCGTTTTAGATCGAAACTAGCAAGATTCACGAGCATCGATTTTACAAGTCGTCGAAGAGTAGACGAAAAAAAGGCGCAAATTTTTTCTCTCAGAACTGCGCGAAAACTTGTATTCCGGCTCAAAACAAAGGGATACATCGTTTTATATCGAAACTAGCAAGAATCACGAGCATCGATTTTACAAGTCGTCGAAGAGTAGAGGAGAGAGAGGTGTAAACTTTTTCTCTCAGAACTGCGCGAAAGCTTGTATTCCGGCTTAAAACAACGGGATACATCGTTTTAGATCGAAACTAGCAAGATTCACGAGCATCGATTTTTCAAGTCTTCGAAGAGTAGACGAGAGAGAAGTGTAAACTTCTCTCAGAACTGCGCGAAAACTTGTATTCCGGCTCAAAACAACGGCATACATCGTTTTTCATCGAAACTAGCAAGATTCACGAGCATCGATTTTACAAGTCGTCGAAGAGTAGACGAGAGAAAGGTGTAAACTTTTTCTCTCAGAACTGCGTGAAAACTTGTATTCCGGCTCAAAACAAATGGATACGTCGTTTTAGAACGAAACTAGCAAGATTCACGAGCATCTATTTTACAAGTCGTCGAAGAGTAGACGAGAGAAAGGTGCAAACTTTTTCTCTCAGAACTGCGCGAAATCTTGTATTCCGGCTCAAAACAAAGGGTTACATCGTTTTACATCGAAACTAGATGGATTCACGAGCATCGATTTTACAAGTCATCGAAGAGTAGACGAGAGAAAGGTGTAAACTTTTTCCCTCGGAACTGCGCGAAAACTTGTATTCCGGCTCAAAACAACGGGATACATTGTTTTAGATCGAAACTAGCAAGATTCACGAGCATCGATTTTTCAAAACTTCGAAGAGTAGACGAGAGAGAGGTGTAAACTTCTCTCAGAACTGCGCGAAAACTTGTATTCCGGCTCAAAACAACGGCATACATCGTTTTTCATCGAAACTAGCAAGATTCAGGTACATCGATTTTGCAAGTCGTCGAAGAGTAGACGAGAGAAAGGTGTAAACTTTTTCTCTCTGAACTGCGTGAAAACTTGTATTCCGGATCAAAACAAATGAATACATCGCTTTAGATCGAAACTAGCAAGATTCACGAGCATCTATTTTACAAGTCGTCGAAGAGTAAACGAGAGAAAGGTGCAAACTTTTTCCCTCAGAACTGCGCGAAAACTACTATTCCGGCTCAAAAGAAAGGGATACATAGTTTTATATCGAAACTAGCAAGATTCACGAGCATCGATTTTACAAGTCGTCGAAGAGTAGACAAAAAAAAGGTGTAAATTTTTTCTCTCAGAACTGCGCGAAAACTTGTATTGCGGCTCAAAACAAAGGGATACATCGTTCTATATCGAAACTAGCAAGAATCACGAGCATCTATTTTACAAGTCGTCGAAGAGTAGAGGAGAGAAAGGTGTAAACTTTTTCTTTCAGGACTGCGCGATACATGTATTCCGGCTCAAAACAACGGGATACATCGTTTTAGATCGAAACAAGCAAAATTCACGAGCATCGTTTTTACAAGTCGTCGAAGAGTAGACAAGAGAAAGGTGTAAACTTTTTCTCTCAGAACTGCGCGAAAACTTGTATTCCGGCTCAAAACAACGGGATACATCGTTTTAGATCAAAACTAGCAAGATTCACGAGCATCGATTTTACAAGTCGCCGAAGAGTAGACGAGAGAAAGGTGCAAACTTTTTCTCTCAGAACTGCGCGAAAAATTGTATTTCGGCTCAAAACAACGGGATACATCGTTTTAGATCGAAACTAGCAAGATTCACGAGCATCGATTTTACAAGTCGTCGAAGAGTAGAGGAGAGAAAGGTGTAAACTTTTTCTCTCAGAACTGCGCGAAAACTTGTATTCCGGCTCAAGACAACGGGATACATCGTTTTAGATCGAAACAAGCAAAATTCACGAGCATCGTTTTTACAAGTCGTCGAAGAGTAGACAAGAGAAAGGTGTAAACTTTTTCTCTCAGAACTGCGCGAAAACTTGTATTCCGGCTCAAAACAACGGGATACATCGTTTTAGATCAAAACTAGCAAGATTCACGAGCATCAATTTTACAAGTCGCCGAAGAGTAGACGAGAGAAAGGTGTAAACTTTTTCTCTCAGAACTGCGCGAAAACTTGTATTCCGGCTCAAGACAACGGGATACATCGTTTTAGATCGAAGCTAGCAAGATTCACGAGTCTCGATTTTACAAGTCGTCGAAGAGTAGACGAGAAAAAGGTGCAAACTTGTTCTCTCAGAACTGCGCGAAAACTTGTATTCCGGCTCAAAACAACGGGATACATTGTTTTAGATCAAAACAAGCAAAATTCACGAGCATCGTTTTTACAAGTCGTCGAAGAGTAGACAAGAGAAAGGTGTGAACTTTTTCTCTCAGAACTGCGCGAAAACTTGTATTGCGGCTCATAACAAATGGATACATCGTTTTAGATCGAAATTAGCAAGATTCACGAGCATCGATTTTACAAGTCGTCGAAGAGTAGACGAGAGAAAGGTGCAAACTTTTTCTCTCAGAACTGCGCTAAAACTTGTATTCCGGCTAAAAACAACGGGATACATCGTTTTAGATCGAAACTGGCAAGATTCACGAGCATCGATTTTACAAGTCGTCGAAGAGTAGACGAAAAAAGGTGTAATTTTTTTCTCTCAGAACTGCGCGAAAACTTGTATTCCAACTCATACCAATGGATACATCGTTTTAGATCGAAATTAGCAAGATTCACGAGCATCGAGTTTACAAGTCGTCGAAGAGTAGACGAGAGAAAGGTGCAAACTTTTTCTCTCAGAACTGCGCTAAAACTTGTATTCCGGCTAAAAACAAAGGGATACATCGTTTTAGATCGAAACTAGCAAGATTCACGAGCATCGATTTTACAAGTCGTCGAAGAGTAGACGAAAAAAGGTGTAATTTTTTTCTCTCAGAACTGCGCGAAAACTTGTATTCCAACTCAAAACAAAGGGATACAGCGTTTTATATCGAAACTAGCAAGAATCACAAGCATCGATTTTACAATTCGTCGAAGAGTAGAGGAGAGAAATGTAAACTTTTTCTCTCAGAACTGCGCGAAAACATGTATTCCGGCTCAAAACAACGGGATACATCGTTTTAGATCGAAACTAGCAAGATTCATGAGCATCGATTTTACAAGTCGTCGAAGAGTAGACGAAAAAAGGTGTAATTTTTTTCTCTCAGAACTGCGCGAAAACTTGTATTCCGACTCAAAACAAAGGGATACATCGTTTTATATCGAAACTAGCAAGAATCACAAGCATCGATTTTACAATTCGTCGAAGAGTAGAGGAGAGAAATGTAAACTTTTTCTCTCAGAACTGCGCGAAAACATGTATTCCGGCTCAAAACAACGGGATACATCGTTTTAGATCGAAACTAGCAAGATTCACGAGCATCGATTTTACAAGTCTTCGAAGAGTTGACGAGAGAAAGTTGCAAACTTTTTCTTTCAGAACTGCGCGAAAAGTTGTATTCCGGCTCAAAACAAAGGGATACATCGTTTTATATCGAAACTAGCAAGAATCACGAGCATCGATTTTACAAGTCGTCGAAGAGTAGAGGAGAGAAAGGTGTAAACTTTTTCTCTCAGAACTGCGCGAAAACTTGTATTCCGGCTCAAAACAACGGGATACATCGTTTTAGATCGAAACTAGCAAGATTCACGAGCATCGATTTTTCAAGTCTTCGAAGAGTAGACGAGAGAGAGGTGTAAGCTTCTCTCAGAACTGCGCGAAAACTTGTATTCCGGCTCAAAACAACGGCATACATCGTTTTTCATCGAAACTAGCAAGATTCACGAGCATCGATTTTACAAGTCGTCGAAGAGTAGACGAGAGAAAGGTGTAAACTTTTTCTCTCAGAACTGCGCGAAAACTTGTATTCCGGCTCAAAACAACGGGATACATCGTTTTAGATCAAAACTAGCAAGATTCACGAGCATCGATTTTACAAGTCGCCGAAGAGTAGACGAGAGAAAGGTGTAAACTTTTTCTCTCAGAACTGCGCGAAAACTTGTATTCCGGCTCAAGACAACGGGATACATCGTTTTAGATCGAAGCTAGCAAGATTCACGAGTCTCGATTTTACAAGTCGTCGAAGAGTAGACGAGAGAAAGGTGCAAACTTGTTCTCTCAGAACTGCGCGAAAACTTGTATTCCGGCTCAAAACAACGGGATACATTGTTTTAGATCGAAACAAGCAAAATTCACGAGCATCGTTTTTACAAGTCGTCGAAGAGTAGACAAGAGAAAGGTGTAAACTTTTTCTCTCAGAACTGCGCGAAAACTTGTATTCCGGCTCAAAACAACGGGATACATCGTTTTAGATCAAAACTAGCAAGATTCACGAGCATCGATTTTACAAGTCGCCGAAGAGTAGACGAGAGAAAGGTGCAAACTTTTTCTCTCAGAACTGCGCGAAAAATTGTATTTCGGCTCAAAACAACGGGATACATCGTTTTAGATCGAAACTAGCAAGATTCACGAGCATCGATTTTACAAGTCGTCGAAGAGTAGAGGAGAGAAAGGTGTAAACTTTTTCTCTCAGAACTGCGCGAAAACTTGTATTCCGGCTCAAGACAACGGGATACATCGTTTTAGATCGAAACTAGCAAGATTCACGAGCATCGATTTTTCAAGTCTTCGAAGAGTAGACGAGAGAGAGGTGTAAACTTCTTCTCTCAGAACTGCGCGAAAACTTGTATTCCGGCTCAAAACAACGGCGTACAACGTTTTTCATCGAAACTAGCAAGATTCACGAGCATCAATTTTACAAGTCGTCGAAGAGTAGACGAAAAAAGGTGTAAATGTTTTCTCTCAGAACTGCGCGAAAACTTGTATTCCGGCTCAAAACAACAGGATACATCGTTTTAGATCGAAACTAGCAAGATTCACGAGCATCGATTTTTCAAGTCTTCGAAGAGTAGACGAGAGAGAGGTGTAAGCTTCTCTCAGAACTGCGCGAAAACTTGTATTCCGGCTCAAAACAACGGCATACATCGTTTTTCATCGAAACTAGCAAGATTCACGAGCATCGATTTTACATGTCGTCGAAGAGTAGACGAGAGAAAGGTGTAAACTTTTTCTCTCAGAACTGCGCGAAAACTTGTATTCCGGCTCAAAACAACGGGATACATCGTTTTAGATCAAAACTAGCAAGATTCACGAGCATCGATTTTACAAGTCGCCGAAGAGTAGACGAGAGAAAGGTGTAAACTTTTTCTCTCAGAACTGCGCGAAAACTTGTATTCCGGCTCAAGACAACGGGATACATCGTTTTAGATCGAAACTAGCAAGATTCACGAGCATCGATTTTACAAGTCGTCGAAGAGTAGACGAAAAAAGGTGTAATTTTTTTCTCTCAGAACTGCGCGAAAACTTGTATTCCAACTCAAAACAAAGGGATACATCGTTTTATATTGAAACAAGCAAGAATCACGAGCATCGATTTTACAAGTCGTCGAAGAGTAGAGGAGAGAAAGGTGTAAAATTTTTCTCTCAGAACTGCGCTAAAACTTGTATTCCGGCTAAAAACAACGGGATACATCGTTTTAGATCGAAACTAGCAAGATTCACGAGCATCGATTTTACAAGTCGTCGAAGAGTAGACGAAAAAAGGTGTAATTTTTTTCTCTCAGAACTGCGCGAAAACTTGTATTCCAACTCAAAACAAAGGGATACAGCGTTTTATATCGAAACTAGCAAGAATCACAAGCATCGATTTTACAATTCGTCGAAGAGTAGAGGAGAGAAATGTAAACTTTTTCTCTCAGAACTGCGCGAAAACATGTATTCCGGCTCAAAACAACGGGATACATCGTTTTAGATCGAAACTAGCAAGATTCACGAGCATCGATTTTACAAGTCTTCGAAAGTTGACGAGAGAAGGTTGCAAACTTTTTCTCTCAGAACTGCGCGAAAACTTGTATTCCGGCTCAAAACAACGGGATACATCGTTTTAGATCGAAACTAGCAAGATTCATGAGCATCGATTTTACAAGTCGTCGAAGAGTAGACGAAAAAAGGTGTAATTTTTTTCTCTCAGAACTGCGCGAAAACTTGTATTCCGACTCAAAACAAAGGGATACATCGTTTTATATCGAAACTAGCAAGAATCACAAGCATCGATTTTACAATTCGTCGAAGAGTAGAGGAGAGAAATGTAAACTTTTTCTCTCAGAACTGCGCGAAAACATGTATTCCGGCTCAAAACAACGGGATACATCGTTTTAGATCGAAACTAGCAAGATTCACGAGCATCGATTTTACAAGTCTTCGAAGAGTTGACGAGAGAAAGTTGCAAACTTTTTCTCTCAGAACTGCGCAAAAACTTGTATTCCCGCTCAAAACAACGGGATACATCGTTTTAGATCGAAACTAGCAAGATTCACGAGCATCGATTTTACAAGTCGTCGAAGAGTAGACGAAAAAAGGTGTAATTTTTTTCTCTCAGAACTGCGCGAAAACGTGTATTCCGACTCAAAACAAAGGGATACATCGTTTTAGATCAAAACTAGCAAGATTCACGAGCATCGATTTTACAAGTCGTCGAAGAGTAGACGAGAGAAAGGTGCAAACTTTTTCTCTCAGAACTGCGCGAAAAATTTTATTCCGGCTCAAAACAACGGGATACATCGTTTTAGATCGAAACTAGCAAGATTCATGAGCATCGATTTTGCAAGTCGTCGAAGAAGAGACGAAAAAAAGGTGTGAATTTTTTCTCGCAGAACTACGCTAAAACTTGTATTCCGGCTCAAAACAAAGGGATACATCGTTTTATATCGAAACTAGCAAGAATCACGACCATCGATTTTACAAGTCGTCGAAGAGTAGAGGAGAGAAAGGTGTAAACTTTTTCTCTCAGAACTGCGCGAAAACTTGTATTCCGGCTCAAAACAACGGGATACATCGTTTTAGATCGAAACTAGCAAGATTCACGAGCATCGATTTTTCACGTCTTCGAAGAGTAGACGAGAGAGAGGTGTAAACTTCTTCTCTCAGAAGTGCGCGAAAACTTGTATTCCGGCTCAAAACAACGGCATACATCGTTTTTCATCGAAACTAGCAAGATTCACGAGCATCGATTTTACAAGTCGTCGAAGAGTAGACGAGAGAAAGGTGTAAACTTTTTCTCTCAGAACTGCGTGAAAACTTGTATTCCGGCTCAAAACAAATGGATACGTCGTTTTAGATCGAAACTAGCAAGATTCACGAGCATCTATTTTACAAGTCGTCGAAGAGTAGACGAGAGAAAGGTGCAAACTTTTTCTCTCAGAACTGCGCGAAATCTTGTATTCCGGCTCAAAACAACAGGATACATCGTTTTAGATCGAAACTAGCAAGATTCACGAGCATCGATTTTTCAAGTCTTCGAAGAGTAGACGAGAGAGAGGTGTAAACTTCTTCTCTCAGAACTGCGCGAAAACTTGTATTCCGGCTCAAAACAACGGCTTACAACGTTTTTCATCGAAACTAGCAAGATTCATGAGCATCGATTTTGCAAGTCGTCGAAGAAGAGACGAAAAAAAGGTGTGAATTTTTTCTCGCAGAACTACGCTAAAACTTGTATTCCGGCTCAAAACAAAGGGATACATCGTTTTATATCGAAACTAGCAAGAATCACGACCATCGATTTTACAAGTCGTCGAAGAGTAGAGGAGAGAAAGGTGTAAACTTTTTCTCTCAGAACTGCGCGAAAACTTGTATTCCGGCTCAAAACAACGGGATACATCGTTTTAGATCGAAACTAGCAAGATTCACGAGCATCGATTTTTCAAGTCTTCGAAGAGTAGACGAGAGAGAGGTGTAAACTTCTCTCAGAACTGCGCGAAAACTTGTATTCCGGCTCAAAACAACGGGATACATCGTTTTAGATCGAAACAAGCAAAATTCACGAGCATCGTTTTTACAAGTCGTCGAAGAGTAGACAAGAGAAAGGTGTAAACTTTTTCTCTCAGATCGGCGCGAAAACTTGTATTCCGGCTCAAAACAACGGGATACATCGTTTTAGATCAAAACTAGCAAGATTCACGAGCATCGATTTTACAAGTCGTCGAAGAGTAGACGAGATAAAGGTGCAAACTTTTTCTCTCAGAACTGCGCGAAAAATTGTATTCCGGCTCAAATAAACGGGATACATCGTTTTAGATCGAAACTAGCAAGATTCACGAGCATCGATATTGCAAGTCGTCGAAGAGTAGACGAAAAAAGGTGTAAATTTTTTCTCTCAGAACTGCGCTAAAACTTGTATTCCGGCTCAAAACAAAGGGATACATCGTTTTATATCGAAACTAGCAAGAATCACGACCATCAATTTTACAAGTCGTCGAAGAGTAGAGTAGAGAAAGGTGTAAACTTTTTCTCTCAGAACTGCGCGAAAACTTGTATTCCGGCTCAAGGCAACGAGATACATCGTTTTAGATCGAAACTAGCAAGATTCACGAGCATCGATTTTACAAGTCGTCGAAGAGTAGACGAAAAAAAGGCGCAAAGTTTTTCTCTCAGAACTGCGCGAAAACTTGTATTCCGGCTCAAAACAACGGGATACATCGTTTTAGATCGAAACTAGCAAGATTCACGAGCATCAATTTTACAAGTCGTCGAAGAGTAGAGGAGAGAAAGGTGTAAACTTTTTCTCTCAGAACTGCGCGAAAACTTGTATTCCGGCTCAAAACAACGGGATACATCGTTTTAGATCGAAACTAGCAAGATTCACGAGCATCGATTTTTCAAGTCTTCGAAGAGTAGACGAGAGAGAGGTGTAAACTTCTTCTCTCAGAAGTGCGCGAAAACTTGTATTCCGGCTCAAAACAACGGCATACATCGTTTTTCATCGAAACTAGCAAGATTCACGAGCATCGATTTTACAAGTCGTCGAAGAGTAGACGAGAGAAAGGTGTAAACTTTTTCTCTCAGAACTGCGTGAAAACTTGTATTCCGGCTCAAAACAAATGGATACGTCGTTTTAGATCGAAACTAGCAAGATTCACGAGCATCTATTTTACAAGTCGTCGAAGAGTAGACGAGAGAAAGGTGCAAACTTTTTCTCTCAGAACTGCGCGAAATCTTGTATTCCGGCTCAAAACAACAGGATACATCGTTTTAGATCGAAACTAGCAAGATTCACGAGCATCGATTTTTCAAGTCTTCGAAGAGTAGACGAGAGAGAGGTGTAAACTTCTTCTCTCAGAACTGCGCGAAAACTTGTATTCCGGCTCAAAACAACGGCTTACAACGTTTTTCATCGAAACTAGCAAGATTCACGAGCATCAATTTTACAAGTCGTCGAAGAGTAGACGAAAAAAGGTGTAAATTTTTTCTCTCAGAACTGCGCGAAAACTTGTATTGCGGCTCATAACAAATGGATACATCGTTTTAGATCAAAATTAGCAAGATTCACGAGCATCGATTTTACAAGTCGTCGAAGAGTAGACGAGAGAAAGGTGCAAACTTTTTCTCTCAGAACTGCGCTAAAACTTGTATTCCGGCTAAAAACAACGGGATACATCGTTTTAGATCGAAACTAGCAAGATTCACGAGCATCGATATTGCAAGTCGTCGAAGAGTAGACGAAAAAAAGGTGTAAATTTTTTCTCTCAGAACTGCGCTAAAACTTGTATTCCGGCTCAAAACAAAGGGATACATCGTTTTATATCGAAACTAGCAAGAATCACGACCATCAATTTTACAAGTCGTCGAAGAGTAGAGGAGAGAAAGGTGTAAACTTTTTCTCTCAGAACTGCGCGAAAACTTGTATTCCGGCTCAAGGCAACGAGATACATCGTTTTAGATCGAAACTAGCAAGATTCACGAGCATCGATTTTACAAGTCGTCGAATAGTAGACGAGAGAGAGGTGTAAACTTCTTCTCTCAGAACTGCGCGAAAACTTGTATTCCGGCTCAAGGCAGCGAGATACATCGTTTTAGATCGAAACTAGCAAGATTCACGAGCATCGATTTTTCAAAACTTCGAATAGTAGACGAGAGAGAGGTGTAAAATTCTTCTCTCAGAACTGTGCGAAAACTTGTATTCCGGCTCAAAACAACGGCATACATCGTTTTTCATCGAAACTAGCAAGATTCACGAGCATCGATTTTACAAGTCGTCGAAGAGTAGACGAGAGAAAGGTGTAAATTTTTTCTCTCAGAACTGCGTGAAAACTTGTATTCCGGCTCAAAACAAATGGATACATCGTTTTAGATCGAAACTAGCAAGATTCACGAGCATCTATTTTACAAGTCGTCGAAGAGTAGACGAGAGAAAGGTGCAAACTTTTTCTCTCAGAACTGCGCGAAAACTTGTATTCCGGCTCAAAACAACAGGATACATCGTTTTAGATCGAAACTAGCAAGATTCACGAGCATCGATTTTACAAGTCGTCGAAGAGTAGACGAAAAAAAGGCGCAAAGTTTTTCTCTCAGAACTGCGCGAAAACTTGTATTCCGGCTCAAAACAACGGGATACATCGTTTTAGATCGAAACTAGCAAGATTCACGAGCATCAATTTTACAAGTCGTCGAAGAGTAGAGGAGAGAAAGGTGTAAACTTTTTCTCTCAGAACTGCGCGAAAACTTGTATTCCGGCTCAAAACAACGGGATACATCGTTTTAGATCGAAACTAGCAAGATTCACGAGCATCGATTTTTCAAGTCTTCGAAGAGTAGACGAGAGAGAGGTGTAAACTTCTTCTCTCAGAAGTGCGCGAAAACTTGTATTCCGGCTCAAAACAACGGCATACATCGTTTTTCATCGAAACTAGCAAGATTCACGAGCATCGATTTTACAAGTCGTCGAAGAGTAGACGAGAGAAAGGTGTAAACTTTTTCTCTCAGAACTGCGTGAAAACTTGTATTCCGGCTCAAAACAAATGGATACGTCGTTTTAGATCGAAACTAGCAAGATTCACGAGCATCTATTTTACAAGTCGTCGAAGAGTAGACGAGAGAAAGGTGCAAACTTTTTCTCTCAGAACTGCGCGAAATCTTGTATTCCGGCTCAAAACAACAGGATACATCGTTTTAGATCGAAACTAGCAAGATTCACGAGCATCGATTTTTCAAGTCTTCGAAGAGTAGACGAGAGAGAGGTGTAAACTCCTTCTCTCAGAACTGCGCGAAAACTTGTATTCCGGCTCAAAACAACGGCTTACAACGTTTTTCATCGAAACTAGCAAGATTCACGAGCATCAATTTTACAAGTCGTCGAAGAGTAGACGAAAAAAGGTGTAAATTTTTTCTCTCAGAACTGCGCGAAAACTTGTATTGCGGCTCATAACAAATGGATACATCGTTTTAGATCGAAATTAGCAAGATTCACGAGCATCGATTTTACAAGTCGTCGAAGAGTAGACGAGAGAAAGGTGCAAACTTTTTCTCTCAGAACTGCGCTAAAACTTGTATTCCGGCTAAAAACAACGGGATACATCGTTTTAGATCGAAACTAGCAAGATTCACGAGCATCGATTTTACAAGTCGTCGAAGAGTAGACGAAAAAAGGTGATATTTTTTTCTCTTAGAACTGCGCGAAAACTTGTATTCCAACTCAAAACAAAGGGATACATCGTTTTATATCGAAACAAGCAAGAATCACGAGCATCGATTTTACAAGTCATCGAAGAGTAGAGGAGAGAAAGGTCTAAAAATTTTCTCTCAGAACTGCGCTAAAACTTGTATTCCGGCTAAAAACAACGGGATACATCGTTTTAGATCGAAACTAGCAAGATTCACGAGCATCAATTTTACAAGTCGTCGAAGAGTAGACGAAAAAAGGTGTAATTTTTTTCTCTCAGAACTGCGCGAAAACTTGTATTCCAACTCAAAACAAAGGGATACAGCGTTTTATATCGAAACTAGCAAGAATCACAAGCATCGATTTTACAATTCGTCGAAGAGTAGAGGAGAGAAATGTAAACTTTTTCTCTCAGAACTGCGCGAAAACATGTATTCCGGCTCAAAACAACGGGATACATCATTTTAGATCGAAACTAGCAAGATTCACGAGCATCGATTTTACAAGTCTTCGAAGAGTTGACGAGAGAAAGTTGCAAACTTTTTCTCTCAGAACTGCGCGAAAACTTGTATTCCGGCTCAAAACAACGGGATACATCGTTTTAGATCGAAACTAGCAAGATTCACGAGCATCGATTTTACAAGTCGTAAGAGTAGACGAAAAAAGGTGTAATTTTTTTCTCTCAGAACTGCGCGAAAACTTGTATTCCGACTCAAAACAAAGGGATACATCGTTTTATATCGAAACTAGCAAGAATCACAAGCATCGATTTTACAATTCGTCGAAGAGTAGAGGAGAGAAATGTAAACTTTTTCTCTCAGAACTGCGCGAAAACATGTATTCCGGCTCAAAACAACGGGATACATCGTTTTAGATCGAAACTAGCAAGATTCACGAGCATCGATTTTACAAGTCTTCGAAGAGTTGACGAGAGAAAGGTGCAAACTTTTTCTCTCAGAACTGCGCGAAAAATTTTATTCCGGCTCAAAACAACGGGATACATCGTTTTAGATCGAAACTAGCAAGATTCATGAGCATCGATTTTGCAAGTCGTCGAAGAGTAGACGAGAGAAAGGTGTAAACTTCTCTCAGAACTGCGCGAAAACTTGTATTCCGGCTCAAAACAACGGCATACATCGTTTTATATCGAAACTAACAAGAATCACGAGCATCTATTTTACAAGTCGTCGAAGAGTAGAGGAGAGAAAGGTGTAAACTTTTTCTTTCAGAACTGCGCGAAAACATGTATTCCGGCTCAAAACAACAGGATACATCGTTTTAGATCGAAACTAGCAAGATTCACGAGTATCGATTTTACAAGTCGTCGAAGAGTAGACGAGAGAAAGGTGCAAACTTGTTCTCTCAGAACTGCGCGAAAACTTGTATTCCGGCTCAAAACAACGGGATACATCGTTTTAGATCGAAACAAGCAAAATTCACGAGCATCGTTTTTACATGTCGTCGAAGAGTAGACAAGAGAAAGGTGTAAACTTTTTCTCTCAGAACTGCGCGAAAACTTGTACTCCGGCTCAGAACAACGGGATACATCGTTTTAGATCAATATAGCAAGATTCACGAGCATCGATTTTACAAGTCGTCGAAGAGTAGACGAGAGAAAGGTGCAAACTTTTTCTCTCAGAACTGCGCGAAAACTTGTATTCCGGCTCAAAACAACGGAATACATTGTTATAGATCGAAACTAGCAAGATTCAGGAGCATCGATTTTACAAGTCGTCGAAGAGTAGACGAAAAAAAAGTGTAAATTTTTTCTCTCAGAACTGCGCGAAAACTTGTATTGCGGCTCAAAACAAAGGGATACATCGTTTTATATCAAAACTAGCAAGAATCACGAGCATCTATTTTACAAGTCGTCGAAGAGTAGGTGAGAGAGAGGTGTAAACTTTTTCTTTCAGAACTGCGCGAAAATATGTATTCCGGCTCAAAACAACGGGATACATCGTTTTAGATCGAAACTAGCAAGATTCACGAGTATCGATTTTACAAGTCGTCAAAGAGTAGACGAGAGAAAGGTGCAAACTTGTTCTCTCAGAACTGCGCGAAAATTTGTATTCCGGCTCAAAACAACGGGATACATCGTTTTAGATCGAAACAAGCAAAATTCACGAGCATCGTTTTTACAAGTTGTCGAAGTGTAGACAAGAGAAAGGTGTAAACTTTTTCTCTCAGAACTGCGCGAAAACTTGTATTCCGCTTCAGAACAACGGGATACATCGTTTTATATAGAAACTAGCAAGATTCACGAGCATCGATTTTACAAGTCGTCGAAGAGTAGACGAGAGAAAGGTGCAAACTTTTTCTCTCAGAACTGCGCGAAAAATTGTATTCCGGCTCAAAACAACGGGATACATCGTTTTAGTTCGAAACTAGCAAGATTCACGAGCATCGATTTTGCAAGTCGTCGAAGAGTAGACGAGAGAGAGGTGTAAACTTCTCTCAGAACTGCGCTAAAACTTGTATTCCGGCTCAAAACAAAGGGATACATCTTTTTATATCGAAACTAGCAAGAATCACGACCATCAATTTTACAAGTCGTCGAAGAGTAGAGGAGAGAAAGGTGTAAACTTTTTCTCTCAGAACTGCGCTAAAACTTGTATTCCGGCTCAAAACAAAGGGATACATCTTTTTATATCGAAACTAGCAAGAATCACGACCATCAATTTTACAAGTCTTCGAAGAGTAGACGAGAGAGAGGTGTAAACTTCTTCTCTCAGAACTGCGCGAAAACTTGTATTCCGGCTCAAAACAACGGCATACATCGTTTTTCATCGAAACTAGGAAGATTCACGAGCATCGATTTTACAAGTCGTCGAAGAGTAGACGAGAGAAAGGTGTAAACTTCTTCACTCACAACTGCGTGAAAACTTGTATTCCGGCTCAAAACAAATGGATACGTCGTTTTAGATCGAAACTAGCAAGATTCACGAGCATCTATTTTACAAGTCGTCGAAGAGTAGACGAGAGAAAGGTGCAAACTTTTTCTCTCAGAACTGCGCGAAATCTTGTATTCCGGCTCAAAACAACAGGATACATCGTTTTAGATCGAAACTAGCAAGATTCACGAGCATCGATTTTACAAGTCGTCGAAGAGTAGACGAAAAAAAGGTGTAAATTTTTTCTCTCAGAACTGCGCGAAAACTTGTATTCCGGCTCAAAACAAAGGGTTACATCGTTTTACATCGAAACTAGATGGATTCACGAGCATCGATTTTACAAGTCATCGAAGAGTAGACGAGAGAAAGGTGTAAACTTTTTCCCTCGGAACTGCGCGAAAACTTGTATTCCGGCTCAAAACAAAGGGATACATTGTTTTAAATCAAAACTAGCAAGATTCACGAGCATCGATTTTTCAAAACTTCGAAGAGTAGACGAGAGAGAGGTGTAAACTTCTCTCAGAACTGCGCGAAAACTTGTATTCCGGCTCAAAACAACGGCATACATCGTTTTTCATCGAAACTAGCAAGATTCAGGTACATCGATTTTACAAGTCGTCGAAGAGTAGACGAGAGAAAGGTGTAAACTTTTTCTCTCTGAACTGCGTGAAAACTTGTATTCCGGATCAAAACAAATGAATACATCGCTTTAGATCGAAACTAGCAAGATTCACGAGCATCTATTTTACAAGTCGTCGAAGAGTAGACGAGAGAAAGGTGCAAACTTTTTCCCTCAGAACTGCGCGAAAACTACTATTCCGGCTCAAAAGAAAGGGATACATAGTTTTATATCGAAACTAGCAAGATTCACGAGCATCGATTTTACAAGTCGTCGAAGAGTAGACAAAAAAAAAGGTGTAAATTTTTTCTCTCAGAACTGCGCGAAAACTTGTATTGCGGCTCAAAACAAAGGGATACATCGTTTTATATCGAAACTAGCAAGAATCACGAGCATCGATTTTACAAGTCGTCGAAGAGTAGACGAAAAAAAGGCGCAAAGTTTTTCTCTCAGAACTGCGCGAAAACTTGTATTCCGGCTCAAAACAAAGATACATTGTTTTATATCGAAACTAGCAAGAATCACGAGCATCGATTTTACAAGTCGTCGAAGAGTAGAGGAGAGAGAGGTGTAAACTTTTTCTCTCAGAACTGCGCTATAACTTGTATTCCGGCTCAAAACAACGGGATACATCGTTTTAGATCGAAACTAGCAAGATTCACGAGCATCAATTTTACAAGTCGTTTTAGAGTAGAGGAGAGAAAGGTGTAAACTTTTTCTCTCAGAACTGCGCAAAAACTTGTATTCCGGCTCAAAACAACGGGATACATCGTTTTAGATCGAAACTAGCAAGATTCACGAGCATCGATTTTTCAAGTCTTCGAAGAGTAGACGAGAGAGAGGTGTAAACTTCTTCTCTCAGAACTGCGCGAAAACTTGTATTCCGGCTCAAAACAACGGCATACATCGTTTTTCATCGAAACTAGCAAGATTCACGAGCATCGATTTTACAAGTCGTCGAAGAGTAGACGAGAGAAAGGTGTAAACTTTTTCTCTCAGAACTGCGTGAAAACTTGTATTCCGGCTCAAAACAAATGGATACGTCGTTTTAGATCGAAACTAGCAAGATTCACGAGCATCTATTTTACAAGTCGTCGAAGAGTAGACGAGAGAAAGGTGCAAACTTTTTCTCTCAGAACTGCGCGAAATCTTGTATTCCGGCTCAAAACAACAGGATACATCGTTTTAGATCGAAACTAGCAAGATTCACGAGCATCGATTTTTCAAGTCTTCGAAGAGTAGACGAGAGAGAGGTGTAAACTTCTTCTCTCAGAACTGCGCGAAAACTTGTATTCCGGCTCAAAACAACGGCTTACAACGTTTTTCATCGAAACTAGCAAGATTCACGAGCATCAATTTTACAAGTCGTCGAAGAGTAGACGAAAAAAGGTGTAAATTTTTTCTCTCAGAACTGCGCGAAAACTTGTATTGCGGCTCATAACAAATGGATACATCGTTTTAGATCGAAATTAGCAAGATTCACGAGCATCGATTTTACAAGTCGTCGAAGAGTAGACGAGAGAAAGGTGCAAACTTTTTCTCTCAGAACTGCGCTAAAACTTGTATTCCGGCTAAAAACAACGGGATCCATCGTTTTAAATCGAAACTAGCAAGATTCACGAGCATCGATTTTACAAGTCGTCGAAGAGTAGACGAAAAAAGGTGATATTTTTTTCTCTTAGAACTGCGCGAAAACTTGTATTCCAACTCAAAACAAAGGGATACATCGTTTTATATCGAAACAAGCAAGAATCACGAGCATCGATTTTACAAGTCGTCGAAGAGTAGAGGAGAGAAAGGTCTAAAATTTTTCTCTCAGAACTGCGCTAAAACTTGTATTCCGGCTAAAAACAACGGGATACATCGTTTTAGATCGAAACTAGCAAGATTCACGAGCATCAATTTTACAAGTCGTCGAAGAGTAGACGAAAAAAGGTGTAATTTTTTTCTCTCAGAACTGCGCGAAAACTTGTATTCCAACTCAAAACAAAGGGATACAGCGTTTTATATCGAAACTAGCAAGAATCACAAGCATCGATTTTACAATTCGTCGAAGAGTAGAGGAGAGAAATGTAAACTTTTTCTCTCAGAACTGCGCGAAAACATGTATTCCGGCTCAAAACAACGGGATACATCGTTTTAGATCGAAACTAGCAAGATTCACGAGCATCGATTTTACAAGTCGTCGAAGAGTAGACAAAAAAAAGGTGTAAATTTTTTCTCTCAGAACTGCGCGAAAACTTGTATTGCGGCTCAAAACAAAGGGATACATCGTTTTATATCGAAACTAGCAAGAATCACGAGCATCGATTTTACAAGTCGTCGAAGAGTAGACGAAAAAAAGGCGCAAAGTTTTTCTCTCAGAACTGCGCGAAAACTTGTATTCCGGCTCAAAACAAAGGGATACATCGTTTTATATCGAAACTAGCAAGAATCACGAGCATCGATTTTACAAGTCGTCGAAGAGTAGAGGAGAGAGAGGTGTAAACTTTTTCTCTCAGAACTGCGCTATAACTTGTATTCCGGCTCAAAACAACGGGATACATCGTTTTAGATCGAAACTAGCAAGGTTCACGAGCATCAATTTTACAAGTCGTCGAAGAGTAGAGGAGAGAAAGGTGTAAACTTTTTCTCTCAGAACTGCGCAAAAACTTGTATTCCGGCTCAAAACAACGGGATACATCGTTTTAGATCGAAACTAGCAAGATTCACGAGCATCGATTTTTCAAGTCTTCGAAGAGTAGACGAGAGAGAGGTGTAAACTTCTTCTCTCAGAACTGCGCGAAAACTTGTATTCCGGCTCAAAACAACGGCATACATCGTTTTTCATCGAAACTAGCAAGATTCACGAGCATCGATTTTACAAGTCGTCGAAGAGTAGACGAGAGAAAGGTGTAAACTTTTTCTCTCAGAACTGCGTGAAAACTTGTATTCCGGCTCAAAACAAATGGATACGTCGTTTTAGATCGAAACTAGCAAGATTCACGAGCATCTATTTTACAAGTCGTCGAAGAGTAGACGAGAGAAAGGTGCAAACTTTTTCTCTCAGAACTGCGCGAAATCTTGTATTCCGGCTCAAAACAACAGGATACATCGTTTTAGATCGAAACTAGCAAGATTCACGAGCATCGATTTTTCAAGTCTTCGAAGAGTAGACGAGAGAGAGGTGTAAACTTCTTCTCTCAGAACTGCGCGAAAACTTGTATTCCGGCTCAAAACAACGGCTTACAACGTTTTTCATCGAAACTAGCAAGATTCACGAGCATCAATTTTACAAGTCGTCGAAGAGTAGACGAAAAAAGGTGTAAATTTTTTCTCTCAGAACTGCGCGAAAACTTGTATTGCGGCTCATAACAAATGGATACATCGTTTTAGATCGAAATTAGCAAGATTCACGAGCATCGATTTTACAAGTCGTCGAAGAGTAGACGAGAGAAAGGTTGCAAACTTTTTCTCTCAGAACTGCGCTAAAACTTGTATTCCGGCTAAAAAGAACGGGATACATCGTTTTAAATCGAAACTAGCAAGATTCACGAGCATCGATTTTACAAGTCGTCGAAGAGTAGACGAAAAAAGGTGATATTTTTTTCTCTTAGAACTGCGCGAAAACTTGTATTCCAACTCAAAACAAAGGGATACATCGTTTTATATCGAAACAAGCAAGAATCACGAGCATCGATTTTACAAGTCGTTCGAAGAGTAGAGGAGAGAAAGGTCTAAAATTTTTCTCTCAGAACTGCGCTAAAACTTGTATTCCGGCTAAAAACAACGGGATACATCGTTTTAGATCGAAACTAGCAAGATTCACGAGCATCAATTTTACAAGTCGTCGAAGAGTAGACGAAAAAAGGTGTAATTTTTTTCTCTCAGAACTGCGCGAAAACTTGTATTCCAACTCAAAACAAAGGGATACAGCATTTTATATCGAAACTAGCAAGAATCACAAGCATCGATTTTACAATTCGTCGAAGAGTAGAGGAGAGAAATGTAAACTTTTTCTCTCAGAACTGCGCGAAAACATGTATTCCGGCTCAAAACAACGGGATACATCATTTTAGATCGAAACTAGCAAGATTCACGAGCATCGATTTTACAAGTCTTCGAAGAGTTGACGAGAGAAAGTTGCAAACTTTTTCTCTCAGAACTGCGCGAAAACTTGTATTCCGGCTCAAAACAACGGGATACATCGTTTTAGATCGAAACTAGCAAGATTCACGAGCATCGATTTTACAAGTCGTCGAAGAGTAGACAAAAAAAAGGTGTAAATTTTTCTCTCAGAACTGCGCGAAAACTTGTATTGCGGCTCAAAACAAAGGGATACATCGTTTTATATCGAAACTAGCAAGAATCACGAGCATCGATTTTACAAGTCGTCGAAGAGTAGACGAAAAAAAGGCGCAAAAGTTTTTCTCTCAGAACTGCGCGAAACTTGTATTCGGCTCAAAACAAAGGGATACATCGTTTTATATCGAAACTAGCAAGAATCACGAGCATCGATTTTACAAGGTCGTCGAAGAGTAGAGGAGAGAGAGGTGTAAACTTTTTCTCTCAGAACTGCGCTATAACTTGTATTCCGGCTCAAAACAACGGGATACATCGTTTTAGATCGAAACTAGCAAGATTCACGAGCATCAATTTTACAAGTCGTCGAAGAGTAGAGGAGAGAAAGGTGTAAACTTTTTCTCTCAGAACTGCACGAAAACTTGTATTCCGCTCAAAACAACGGGATACATCGTTTTAGATCGAAACTAGCAAGATTCACGAGCATCGATTTTTCAAGTCTTCGAAGAGTAGACGAGAGAGAGGTGTAAACTTCTTCTCTCAGAACTGCGCGAAAACTTGTATTCCGGCTCAAAACAACGGCATACATCGTTTTCATCGAAAATAGCAAGATTCACGAGCATCGATTTTACAAGTCGTCGAAGAGTAGACGAGAGAAAGGTGTAAACTTTTTCTCTCAGAACTGCGTGAAAACTTGTATTCCGGCTCAAACAAATGGATACGTCGTTTTAGATCGAAACTAGCAAGATTCACGAGCATCTATTTTACAAGTCGTCGAAGAGTAGACGAGAGAAAGGTGCAAAGTTTTTCTCTCAGAACTGCGCGAAATCTTGTATTCGGCTCAAAACAACAGGATACATCGTTTTAGATCGAAACTAGCAAGATTAACGAGCATCGATTTTTCAAGTCTTCGAAGAGTAGACGAGAGAGAGGTGTAAACTTCTTCTCTCAGAACTGCGCGAAAACTTGTATTCCGGCTCAAAACAACGGCTTACAACGTTTTTCATCGAAACTAGCAAGATTCACGAGCATCAATTTTACAGTCGTCGAAGAGTAGACGAAAAAAGGTGTAAATTTTTTCTCTCAGAACTGCGCGAAAACTTGTATTTGCGGCTCATAACAAATGGATACATCGTTTTAGATCGAAATTAGCAAGATTCACGAGCATCGATTTTACAAGTCGTCGAAGAGTAGACGAGAGAAAGGTGCAAACTTTTTCTCTCAGAACTGCGCTAAAACTTGTATTCCGGCTAAAAACAACGGGATACATCGTTTTAGATCGAAACTAGCAAGATTCACGAACATCGATTTTACAAGTCGTCGAAGAGTAGACGAAAAAAGGTGATATTTTTTTCTTTTAGAACTGCGCGAAAACTTGTATTCCAACTCAAAACAAAGGGATACAGCGTTTTATATCGAAACTAGCAAGAATCACAAGCATCGATTTTACAATTCGTCGAAGAGTAGAGGAGAGAAATGTAAACTTTTTCTCTCAGAACTGCGCGAAAACATGTATTCCGGCTCAAAACAACGGGATACATCATTTTAGATCGAAACTAGCAAGATTCACGAGCATCGATTTTACAAGTCTTCGAAGAGTTGACGAGAGAAAGTTGCAAACTTTTTCTCTCAGAACTGCGCGAAAACTTGTATTCCGGCTCAAAACAACGGGATACATCGTTTTAGATCGAAACTAGCAAGATTCACGAGCATCGATTTTACAAGTCGTCAAAGAGTAGACGAAAAAAGGTGTAATTTTTTTCTCTCAGAACTGCGCGAAAACTTGTATTCCGACTCAAAACAAAGGGATACATCGTTTTATATCGAAACTAGCAAGAATCACAAGCATCGATTTTACAATTCGTCGAAGAGTAGAGGAGAGAAATGTAAACTTTTTCTCTCAGAACTGCGCGAAAACGTGTATTCCGGCTCAAAACAACGGGATACATCGTTTTAGATCGAAACTAGCAAGATTCACGAGCATCGATTTTACAAGTCTTCGAAGAGTTGACGAGAGAAAGGTGCAAACTTTTTCTCTCAGAACTGCGCGAAAAATTTTATTCCGGCTCAAAACAACGGGATACATCGTTTTAGATCGAAACTAGCAAGATTCATGAGCATCGATTTTGCAAGTCGTCGAAGAGTAGACGAGAGAAAGGTGCAAACTTTTTCTCTCAGAACTGCGCGAAAAATTTTATTCCGGCTCAAATCAACGGGATACATCGTTTTAGATCGAAACTAGCAAGATTCATGAGCATCGATTTTGCAAGTCGTAGAAGAAGAGACGAAAAAAAGGTGTAAATTTTTTCTCGCAGAACTACGCTAAAACTTGTATTCCGGCTCAAAACAAAGGGATACATCGTTTTATACCGAAACTAGCAAGAATCACGACCATCGATTTTACAAGTCGTCGAAGAGTAGAGGAGAGAAAGGTGTAAACTTTTTCTCTCAGAACTGCGCGAAAACTTGTATTCCGGCTCAAGACAACAGGATACATCGTTTTAGATCGAAACTAGCAAGATTCACGAGCATCGATTTTTCAAAACTTCGAAGAGTAGACGAGAGAGAGGTGTAAACTTCTTCTCTCAGAACTGCGCGAAAACTTGCATTCCGGCTCAAAACAACGGCATACATCGTTTTATATCGAAACTAACAAGAATCACGAGCATCTATTTTACAAGTCGTCGAAGAGTAGAGGAGAGAAAGGTGTAAACTTTTTCTTTCAGAACTGCGCGAAAACATGTATTCCGGCTCAAAACAACAGGATACATCGTTTTAGATCGAAACTAGCAAGATTCACGAGTATCGATTTTACAAGTCGTCGAAGAGTAGACGAGAGAAAGGTGCAAACTTGTTCTCTCAGAACTGCGCGAAAACTTGTATTCCGGCTCAAAACAACGGGATACATCGTTTTAGATCGAAACAAGCAAAATTCACGAGCATCGCTTTTACATGTCGTCGAAGAGTAGACAAGAGAAAGGTGTAAACTTTTTCTCTCAGAACTGCGCGAAAACTTGTACTCCGGCTCAGAACAACGGGATACATCGTTTTAGATCAAAACTAGCAAGATTCACGAGCATCGATTTTACAAGTCGTCGAAGAGTAGACGAGAGAAAGGTGCAAACTTTTTCTCTCAGAACTGCGCGAAAACTTGTATTCCGGCTCAAAACAACGGAATACATTGTTATAGATCGAAACTAGCAAGATTCAGGAGCATCGATTTTACAAGTCGTCGAAGAGTAGACGAAAAAAAAGTGTAAATTTTTTCTCTCAGAACTGCGCGAAAACTTGTATTGCGGCTCAAAACAAAGGGATACATCGTTTTATATCAAAACTAGCAAGAATCACGAGCATCTATTTTACAAGTCGTCGAAGAGTAGGTGAGAGAGAGGTGTAAACTTTTTCTTTCAGAACTGCGCGAAAATATGTATTCCGGCTCAAAACAACGGGATACATCGTTTTAGATCGAAACTAGCAAGATTCACGAGTATCGATTTTACAAGTCGTCGAAGAGTAGACGAGAGAAAGGTGCAAACTTGTTCTCTCAGAACTGCGCGAAAATTTGTATTCCGGCTCAAAACAACGGGATACATCGTTTTAGATCGAAACAAGCAAAATTCACGAGCATCGTTTTTACAAGTTGTCGAAGTGTAGACAAGAGAAAGGTGTAAACTTTTTCTCTAAGAACTGCGCGAAAACTTGTATTCCGCTTCAGAACAACGGGATACATCGTTTTAGATAGAAACTAGCAAGATTCACGAGCATCGATTTTACAAGTCGTCGAAGAGTAGACGAGAGAAAGGTGCAAACTTTTTCTCTCAGAACTGCGCGAAAAATTGTATTCCGGCTCAAAACAACGGGATACATCGTTTTAGATCGAAACTAGCAAGATTCACGAGCATCGATTTTGCAAGTCGTCGAAGAGTAGACGAAAAAAAGGTGTAAATTTTTTCTCTCAGAACTGCGCTAAAACTTGTATTCCGGCTCAAAACAAAGGGATACATCGTTTTATATCGAAACCAGCAAGAATCACGAGCATCAATTTTACAAGTCGTCGAAGAGTAGAGGAGAGAAAGGTGTAAACTTTTTCTCACAGAACTGCGCGAAAACTTGTATTCCGGCTCAAAACAACGGGATACATCGTTTTAGATCGAAACTAGCAAGATTCACGAGCATCGATTTTTCAAGTCTTCGAAGAGTAGACGAGAGAGAGGTGTAAACTTCTCTCAGAACTGCGCTAAAACTTGTATTCCGGCTCAAAACAAAGGGATACATCGTTTTATATCGAAACTAGCAAGAATCACGACCATCAATTTTACAAGTCGTCGAAGAGTAGAGGAGAGAAAGGTGTAAACTTTTTCTCTCAGAACTGCGCGAAAACTTGTATTCCGGCTCAAGGCAACGGGATACATCGTTTTAGATCGAAACTAGCAAGATTCACGAGCATCGATTTTTCAAAACTTCGAATAGTAGACGAGAGAGAGGTGTAAACTTCTTCTCTCAGAACTGCGCGAAAACTTGTATTCCGGCTCAAAACAACGGCATGCATCGTTTTTCATCGAAACTAGCAAGATTCACGAGCATCGATTTTACAAGTCGTCGAAGAGTAGACGAGAGAAAGGTGTAAATTTTTTCTCTCAGAACTGCGTGAAAACTTGTATTCCGGCACAAAACAAATGGATACATCGTTTTAGATCGAAACTAGCAAGATTCACGAGCATCTATTTTACAAGTCGTCGAAGAGTAGACGAGAGAAAGGTGCAAACTTTTTCTCTCAGAACTGCGCGAAAACTTGTATTCCGGCTCAAAACAACAGGATACATCGTTTTAGATCGAAACTAGCAAGATTCACGAGCATCGATTTTACAAGTCGTCGAAGAGTAGACGAAAAAAAGGCGCAAATTTTTTCTCTCAGAACTGCGCGAAAACTTGTATTCCGGCTCAAAACAAAGGGATACATCGTTTTATATCGAAACTAGCAAGAATCACGAGCATCGATCTTACAAGTCGTCGAAGAGTAGAGGAGAGAGAGGTGTAAACTTTTTCTCTCAGAACTGCGCTATAACTTGTATTCCGGCTCAAAACAACGGGATACATCGTTTTAGATCGAAACTAGCAAGATTCACGAGCATCAATTTTACAAGTCGTCGAAGAGTAGAGGAGAGAAAGGTGTAAACTTTTTCTCTCAGATCTGCGCGAAAACTTGTATTCCGGCTCAAAACAACGGGATACATCGTTTTAGATCGAAACTAGCAAGATTCACGAGCATCGATTTTTCAAGTCTTCGAAGAGTAGACGAGAGAGAGGTGTAAACTTCTCTCAGAACTGCGCGAAAACTTGTATTCCGGCTCAAAACAACGGCATACATCGTTTTTCATCGAAACTAGCAAGATTCAGGTACATCGATTTTACAAGTCGTCGAAGAGTAGACGAGAGAAAGGTGTAAACTTTTTCTCTCTGAACTGCGTGAAAACTTGTATTCCGGATCAAAACGAATGAATACATCGCTTTAGATCGAAACTAGCAAGATTCACGAGCATCTATTTTACAAGTCGTCGAAGAGTAGACGAGAGAAAGGTGCAAACTTTTTCCCTCAGAACTGCGCGAAAACTACTATTCCGGCTCAAAAGAAAGGGATACATAGTTTTATATCGAAACTAGCAAGATTCACGAGCATCGATTTTACAAGTCGTCGAAGAGTAGACAAAAAAAAGGTGAAAATTTTTTCTCTCAGAACTGCGCGAAAACTTGTATTGCGGCTCAAAACAAAGGGATACATCGTTTTATATCGAAACTAGCAAGAATCACGAGCATCTATTTTACAAGTCGTCGAAGAGTAGAGGAGAGAAAGGTGTAAACTTTTTCTTTCAGAACTGCGCGAAAACATGTATTCCGGCTCAAAACAACGGGATACATCGTTTTAGATCGAAGCTAGCAAGATTCACGAGTCTCGATTTTACAAGTCGTCGAAGAGTAGACGAGAGAAAGGTGCAAACTTGTTCTCTCAGAACTGCGCGAAAACTTGTATTCCGGCTCAAAACAACGGGATACATCGTTTTAGATCGAAACAAGCAAAATTCACGAGCATCGTTTTTACAAGTCGTCGAAGAGTAGACAAGAGAAAGGTGTAAACTTTTTCTCTCAGAACTGCGCGAAAACTTGTATTCCGGCTCAAAACAACGGAATACATCGTTTTAGATCAAAACTAGCAAGATTCACGAGCATCGATTTTACAAGTCGCCGAAGAGTAGACGAGAGAAAGATGCAAACTTTTCCTCTCAGAACTGCGCGAAAAATTGTATTTCGGCTCAAAACAACGGGATACATCGTTTTAGATCGAAACTAGCAAGATTCACGAGCATCGATTTTACAAGTCGTCGAAGAGTAGAGGAGAGAAAGGTGTAAACTTTTTCTCTCAGAACTGCGCGAAAACTTGTATTTAGGCTCAAGACAACGGGATACATCGTTTGAGATCGAAACTAGCAAGATTCACGAGCATCGATTTTTCAATTCTTCGAAGAGTAGACGAGAGAGAGGTGTAAACTTCTTCTCTCAGAACTGCGCGAAAACTTGTATTCCGGTTCAAAACAACGGCTTACAACGTTTTTCATCGAAACTAGCAAGATTCACGAGCATCAATTTTACAAGTCGTCGAAGAGTAGACGAAAAAAGGTGTAAATTTTTTCTCTCAGAACTGCGCGAAAACTTGTATTGCGGCTCATAACAAATGGATACATCGTTTTAGATCGAAATTAGCAAGATTCACGAGCATCGATTTTACAAGTCGTCGAAGAGTAGACGAGAGAAAGGTGCAAACTTTTTCTCTCAGAACTGCGCTAAAACTTGTATTCCGGCTAAAAACAACGGGATACATCGTTTTAGATCGAAACTAGCAAGATTCACGAGCATTGATTTTACAAGTCGTCGAAGAGTAGGCGAAAAAAGGTGTAATTTTTTTCTCTCAGAACTGCGCGAAAACTTGTATTCCAACTCAAAACAAAGGGATACATCGTTTTATATCGAAACAAGCAAGAATCACGAGCATCGATTTTACAAGTCGTCGAAGAGTAGAGGAGAGAAAGGTGTAAAATTTTTCTCTCAGAACTGCGCTAAAACTTGTATTCCGGTTAAAAACAACGGTATACATCGTTTTAGATCGAAACTAGCAAGATTCACGAGCATCGATTTTACAAGTCGTCGAAGAGTAGACGAAAAAAAGGCGCAAATTTTTTCTCTCAGAACTGCGCGAAAACTTGTATTCCGGCTCAAAACAAAGGGATACATCGTTTTATATCGAAACTAGCAAGAATCACGAGCATCGATTTTACAAGTCGTCGAAGAGTAGAGAGAGAGGTGTAAACTTTTTCTCTCAGGACTGCGCTATAACTTGTATTCCGGCTCAAAACCACGGGATACATCGTTTTAGATCGAAACTAGCAAGATTCACGAGCATCAATTTTACAAGTCGTCGAAGAGTAGAGGAGAGAAAGGTGTAAACTTTTTCTCTCAGAACTGCGCGAAAACTTGTATTCCGGCTCAAAACAACGGGATACATCGTTTTAGATCGAAACTAGCAAGATTCACGAGCATCGATTTTTCAAGTCTTCGAAGAGTAGACGAGAGAGAGGTGTAAACTTCTTCTCTCAGAACTGCGCGAAAACTTGTATTCCGGCTCAAAACAACGGCATACATCGTTTTTCATCGAAACTAGCAAGATTCACGAGCATCGATTTTACAAGACGTCGAAGAGTAGACGAGAGAAAGGTGTAAACTTTTTCTCTCAGAACTGCGTGAAAACTTGTATTCCGGCTCAAAACAAATGGATACGTCGTTTTAGATCGAAACTAGCAAGATTCACGAGTATCTATTTTACAAGTCGTCGAAGAGTAGACGAGAGAAAGGTGCAAACTTTTTCTCTCAGAACTGCGCGAAATCTTGTATTCCGGCTCAAAACAACAGGATACATCGTTTTAGATCAAAACAAGCAAGATTCACGAGCATCGATTTTACAAGTCGTCAAAGAGTAGACGAAAAAAAGGTGTAAATTTTTTCTCTCAGAACTGCGCGAAAACTTGTATTCCGGCTCAAAACAAAGGGTTACATCGTTTTACATCGAAACTAGATGGATTCACGAGCATCGATTTTACAAGTCATCGAAGAGTAGACGAGAGAAAGGTGTAAACTTTTTCCCTCGGAACAGCGCGAAAACTTGTATTCCGGCTCAAAACAACGGGATAAATTGTTTTAGATCGAAACTAGCAAGATTCACGAGCATCGATTTTTCAAAACTTCGAAGAGTAGACGAGAGAGAGGTGTAAACTTCTCTCAGAACTGCACGAAAACTTGTATTCCGGCTCAAAACAACTGCATACATCGTTTTTCATCGAAACTAGCAAGATTCAGGTACATCGATTTTACAAGTCGTCGAAGAGTAGACGAGAGAAAGGAGTAAACTTTTTCTCTCTGAACTGCGTGAAAACATGTATTCCGGATCAAAACAAATGAATACATCGCTTTAGATCGAAACTAGCAAGATTCACGAGCATCTATTTTACAAGTCGTCGAAGAGTAGACGAGAGAAAGGTGCAAACTTTTTCCCTCAGAACTGCGCGAAAACTACTATTCCGGCTCAAAAGAAAGGGATACATAGTTTTATATCGAAACTAGCAAGATTCACGAGCATCAATTTTACAAGTCGTCGAAGAGTAGACGAAAAAAGGTGTAATTTTTTTCTCTCAGAACTGCGCGAAAACTTGTATTGCGGCTCATAACAAATGGATACGTCGTTTTAGATCGAAATTAGCAAGATTCACGAGCATCGATTTTACAAGTCGTCGAAGAGTAGACGAGAGAAAGGTGCAAACTTTTTCTCTCAGAACTGCGCGAAAACTTGTATTCCGGCTCAAAACAACGGGATACATTGTTTTAGATCAAAACTAGCAAGATTCACGAGCATCGATTTTACAAGTCGCCGAAGAGTAGACGAGAGAAAGGTGCAAACTTTTTCTCTCAGAACTGCGCGAAAAATTGTATTTCGGCTCAAAACAACGGGATACATCGTTTTAGATCGAAACTAGCAAGATTCACGAGCATCGATTTTACAAGTCGTCGAAGAGTAGAGGAGAGAAAGGTGTAAACTTTTTCTCTGAGAACTGCGCGAAAACTTGTATTTAGGCTCAAGACAACGGGATACATCGTTTTAGATCGAAACTAGCAAGATTCACGAGCATCGATTTTTCAAGTCTTCGAAGAGTAGACGAGAGAGAGGTGTAAACTTCTTCTCTCAGAACTGCGCGAAAACTTGTATTCCGGCTCAAAACAACGGCTTACAACGTTTTATATCGAAACTAGCAAGAATCACAAGCATCGATTTTACAGTTCGTCGAAGAGTAGAGGAGAGAAATGTAAACTTTTTCTCTCAGAACTGCGCGAAAACATGTATTCCGGCTCAAAACAACGGGATACATCGTTTTAGATCGAAACTAGCAAGATTCACGAGCATCGATTTTTCAGGTCTTCGAAGAGTAGACGAGAGAGAGGTGTAAACTTCTTCTCTCAGAACTGCGCGAAAACTTGTATTCCGGATCAAAACAACGGCTTACAACGTTTTTCATCGAAACTAGCAAGATTCACGAGCATCAATTTTACAAGTCGTCGAAGAGTAGACGAAAAAAGGTGTAATTTTTTTCTCTCAGAACTGCGCGAAAACTTGTATTGCGGCTCATAACAAATGGATACATCGTTTTAGATCGAAATTAGCAAGATTCACGAGCATCGATTTTACAAGTCGTCGAAGAGTAGACGAGAGAAAGGTGCAAACTTTTTCTCTCAGAACTGCGCTAAAACTTGTATTCCGGCTAAAAACAACGGGATACATCGTTTTAGATCGAAACTAGCAAGATTCACGAGCATCGATTTTACAAGTCGTCGAAGAGTAGACGAAAAAAGGTGTAATTTTTTTCTCTCAGAACTGCGCGAAAACTTGTATTCCAACTCAAAACAAAGGGATACATCGTTTTATATCGAAAAAAGCAAGAATCACGAGCATCGATTTTACAAGTCGTCGAAGAGTAGAGGAGAGAAAGGTGTAAAATTTTTCTCTCAGAACTGCGCTAAAACTTGTATTCCGTATAAAAACAACGGGATACATCGTTTTAGATCGAAACTAGCAAGATTCACGAGCATCGATTTTACAAGTCGTCGAAGAGTAGACGAAAAAAGGTGTAATTTTTTTCTCTCAGAACTGCGCGAAAACTTGTATTCCAACTCAAAACAAAGGGATACAGCGTTTTATATCGAAACTAGCAAGAATCACAAGCATCGACTTTACAATTCGTCGAAGAGTAGAGGAGAGAAATGTAAACTTTTTCTCTCAGAACTGCGCGAAAACATGTATTCCGGCTCAAAACAACGGGATACATCGTATTAGATCGAAACTAGCAAGATTCACGAGCATCGATTTTACAAGTCTTCGAAGAGTTGACGAGAGAAGGTTGCAAAATTTTCTCTCAGAACTGCGCTAAAACTTGTATTCCGGCTAAAAACAACGGGATACATCGTTTTAGATCGAAACTAGCAAGATTCACGAGCATCGATTTTACAAGTCGTCGAAGAGTAGACGAAAAAAGGTGCGATTTTTTTCTCTCAGAACTGCGCGAAAACTTGTTTTCCAACTCAAAACAAAGGGATACATCGTTTTATATCGAAACAAGCAAGAATCACGAGCATCGATTTTACAAGTCGTCGAAGAGTAGAGGAGAGAAAGGTGTAAAATTTTTCTCTCAGAACTGCGCTAAAACTTGTATTCCGGTTAAAGACAACGGGATACATCGTTTTAGATCGAAACTAGCAAGATTCACGAGCATCGATTTTACAAGTCGTCGAAGAGTAGACGAAAAAAGGTGTAATTTTTTTCTCTCAGAACTGCGCGAAAACTTGTATTCCAACTCAAAACAAAGGGATACAGCGTTTTATATCGAAACTAGCAAAAATCACAAGCATCGATTTTACAATTCGTCGAAGAGTAGAGGAGAGAAATGTAAACTTTTTCTCTCAGAACTGCGCGAAAACATGTATTCCGGCTCAAAACAACGGGATCCATCGTTTTAGATCGAAACTAGCAAGATTCACGAGCATCGATTTTACAAGTCTTCGAAGAGTTGACGAGAGAAGGTTGCAAAATTTTCTCTCAGAACTGCGCTAAAACTTGTATTCCGGCTAAAAACAACGGGATACATCGTTTTAGATCGAAACTAGCAAGATTCACGAGCATCGATTTTACAAGTCGTCGAAGAGTAGACGAAAAAAGGTGCGATTTTTTTCTCTCAGAACTGCGCGAAAACTTGTTTTCCAACTCAAAACAAAGGGATACATCGTTTTATATCGAAACAAGCAAGAATCACGAGCATCGATTTTACAAGTCGTCGAAGAGTAGAGGAGAGAAAGGTGTAAAATTTTTCTCTCAGAACTGCGCTAAAACTTGTATTCCGGTTAAAGACAACGGGATACATCGTTTTAGATCGAAACTAGCAAGATTCACGAGCATCGATTTTACAAGTCGTCGAAGAGTAGACGAAAAAAGGTGTAATTTTTTTCTCTCAGAACTGCGCGAAAACTTGTATTACAACTCAAAACAAAGGGATACAGCGTTTTATATCGAAACTAGCAAGAATCACAAGCATCGATTTTACAATTCGTCGAAGAGTAGAGGAGAGAAATGTAAACTTTTTCTCTCAGAACTGCGCGAAAACATGTATTCCGGCTCAAAACAACGGGATCCATCGTTTTAGATCGAAACTAGCAAGATTCACGAGCATCGATTTTACAAGTCTTCGAAGAGTTGACGAGAGAAGGTTGCAAACTTTTTCTCTCAGAACTGCGCGAAAACTTGTATTCCGGCTCAAAACAACGGGATACATCGTTTTAGATCGAAACTAGCAAGATTCACGAGCATCGATTTTACAAGTCGTCGAAGAGTAGACGAAAAAAGGTGTAATTTTTTTCTCACAGAACTGCGCGAAAACTTGTATTCCGACTCAAAACAACGGGATACATCGTTTTAGATCGAAACTAGCAAGATTCACGAGCATTGATTTTACAAGTCTTCGAAGAGTTGACGAGAGAAAGTTGCAAACGTTTTCTCTCAGAACTGCGCGAAAACTTGTATTCCCGCTCAAAACAACGGGATACATCGTTTTAGATCGAAACTAGCAAGATTCACGAGCATCGATTTTACAAGTCGTCGAAGAGTAGACGAAAAAAGGTGTAATTTTTTTCTCTCAGAACTGCGCGAAAACGTGTATTCCGACTCAAAACAAAGGGATACATCGTTTTAGATCAAAACTAGCAAGATTCACGAGCATCGATTTTACAAGTCGTCGAAGAGCAGACGAGAGAAAGGTGCAAACTTTTTCTCTCAGAACTGCGCGAAAAATTTTATTCCGGCTCAAAACAACGGGATACATCGTTTTAGATCGAAACTAGCAAGATTCATGAGCATCGATTTTGCAAGTCGTCGAAGAAGAGACAAAAAAAAGGTATAAATTTTTTCTCGCAGAACTACGCTAAAACTTGTATTCCGGCTCAAAACAAAGGGATACATCGTTTTATATCGAAACTAGCAAGAATCACGACCATCGATTTTACAAGTCGTCGAAGAGTAGAGGAGAGAAAGGTGTAAACTTTTTCTCTCTGAACTGCGCGAAAACTTGTATTCCGGCTCAAGACAACGGGATACATCGTTTTAGATCGAAACTAGCAAGATTCACGAGCATCGATTTTTCAAAACTTCGAAGAGTAGACGAGAGAGAGGTGTAAACTTCTTCTCTCAGAACTGCGCGAAAACTTGTATTCCGGCTCAAAACAACGGCATACATCGTTTTTCATCTAAACTAGCAAGATTCACGAGCATCGATTTTACAAGTCGTCGAAGAGTAGACGAGAGAAAGGTGTAAACTTTTTCTCTCAGAACTGCGGGAAAACTTGTATTCCGGCTCAAAACAAATGGATACATCGTTTTAGATCAAAACTAGCAAGATTCACGAGCATCTATTTTACAAGTCGTCGAAGAGTAGACGAGAGAAAGGTGCAAACTTTTTCTCTCAGAACTGCGCTAAAACTTGTACTCCGGTTAAAGACAACGGGATACATCGTTTTAGATCGAAACTAGCAAGATTCACGAGCATCGATTTTACAAGTCGTCGAAGAATAGACGAAAAAAGGTGTAATTTTTTTCTCTCAGAACTGCGCGAAAACTTGTATTCCAACTCAAAACAAAGGGATACAGCGTTTTATATCGAAACTAGCAAGAATCACAAGCATCGATTTTACAATTCGTCGAAGAGTAGAGGAGAGAAATGTAAACTTTTTCTCTCAGAACTGCGCGAAAACATGTATTCCGGCTCAAAACAACGGGATCCATCGTTTTAGATCGAAACTAGCAAGATTCACGAGCATCGATTTTACAAGTCTTCGAAGAGTTGACGAGAGAAGGTTGCAAACTTTTTCTCTCAGAACTGCGCGAAAACTTGTATTCCGGCTCAAAACAACGGGATACATCGTTTTAGATCGAAACTAGCAAGATTCACGAGCATCGATTTTACAAGTCGTCGAAGAGTAGACGAAAAAAGGTGTAATTTTTTTCTCACAGAACTGCGCGAAAACTTGTATTCCGACTCAAAACAACGGGATACATCGTTTTAGATCGAAACTAGCAAGATTCACGAGCATCGATTTTACAAGTCTTCGAAGAGTTGACGAGAGAAAGTTGCAAACTTTTTCTCTCAGAACTGCGCGAAAACTTGTATTCCCGCTCAAAACAACGGGATACATCGTTTTAGATCAAAACTAGCAAGATTCACGAGCATCGATTTTACAAGTCGTCGAAGAGTAGACGAGAGAAAGGTGCAAACTTTTTCTCTCAGAACTGCGCGAAAAATTTTATTCCGGCTCAAAACAACGGGATACATCGTTTTAGATCGAAACTAGCAAGATTCACGAGCATCGATTTTACAAGTCGTCGAAGAGTAGACGAAAAAAGGTGTAATTTTTTTCTCACAGAACTGCGCGAAAACTTGTATTCCGACTCAAAACAACGGGATACATCGTTTTAGATCGAAACTAGCAAGATTCACGAGCATCGATTTTACAAGTCTTCGAAGAGTTGACGAGAGAAAGTTGCAAACTTTTTCTCTCAGAACTGCGCGAAAACTTGTATTCCCGCTCAAAACAACGGGATACATCGTTTTAGATCAAAACTAGCAAGATTCACGAGCATCGATTTTACAAGTCGTCGAAGAGTAGACGAGAGAAAGGTGCAAACTTTTTCTCTCAGAACTGCGCGAAAAATTTTATTCCGGCTAAAAACAACGGGACACATCGTTTTAGATCGAAACTAGCAAGATTCACGAGCATCGATTTTACAAGTCGTCGAAGAGTAGACGAAAAAAGGTGCGATTTTTTTCTCTCAGAACTGCGCGAAAACTTGTTTTCCAACTCAAAACAAAGGGATACATCGTTTTATATCGAAACAAGCAAGAATCACGAGCATCGATTTTACAAGTCGTCGAAGAGTAGAGGAGAGAAAGGTGTAAAATTTTTCTCTCAGAACTGCGCTAAAACTTGTATTCCGGTTAAAGACAACGGGATACATCGTTTTAGATCGAAACTAGCAAGATTCACGAGCATCGATTTTACAAGTCGTCGAAGAGTAGACGAAAAAAGGTGTAATTTTTTTCTCTCAGAACTGCGCGAAAACTTGTATTCCAACTCAAAACAAAGGGATACAGCGTTTTATATCGAAACTAGCAAGAATCACAAGCATCGATTTTACAATTCGTCGAAGAGTAGAGGAGAGAAATGTAAACTTTTTCTCTCAGAACTGCGCGAAAACATGTATTCCGGCTCAAAACAACGGGATCCATCGTTTTAGATCGAAACTAGCAAGATTCACGAGCATCGATTTTACAAGTCTTCGAAGAGTTGACGAGAGAAGGTTGCAAACTTTTTCTCTCAGAACTGCGCGAAAACTTGTATTCCGGCTCAAAACAACGGGATACATCGTTTTAGATCGAAACTAGCAAGATTCACGAGCATCGATTTTACAAGTCTTCGAAGAGTTGACGAGAGAAAGTTGCAAACTTTTTCTCTCAGAACTGCGCGAAAACTTGTATTCCCGCTCAAAACAACGGGATACATCGTTTTAGATCGAAACTAGCAAGATTCACGAGCATCGATTTTACAAGTCGTCGAAGAGTAGACGAAAAAAGGTGTAATTTTTTTCTCTCAGAACTGCGCGAAAACGTGTATTCCGACTCAAAACAAAGGGATACATCGTTTTAGATCAAAACTAGCAAGATTCACGAGCATCGATTTTACAAGTCGTCGAAGAGTAGACGAGAGAAAGGTGCAAACTTTTTCTCTCAGAACTGCGCGAAAAATTTTATTCCGGCTCAAAACAACGGGATACATCGTTTTAGATCGAAACTAGCAAGATTCATGAGCATCGATTTTGCAAGTCGTCGAAGAAGATACAAAAAAAAGGTGTAAATTTTTTCTCGCAGAACTACGCTAAAACTTGTATTCCGGCTCAAAACAAAGGGATACATCGTTTTATATCGAAACTAGCAAGAATCACGACCATCGATTTTACAAGTCGTCGAAGAGTAGAGGAGAGAAAGGTGTAAACTTTTTCTCTCTGAACTGCGCGAAAACTTGTATTCCGGCTCAGGACAACGGGATACATCGTTTTAGATCGAAACTAGCAAGATTCACGAGCATCGATTTTTCAAAACTTCGAAGAGTAGACGAGAGAGAGGTGTAAACTTCTTCTCTCAGAACTGCGCGAAAACTTGTATTCCGGCTCAAAACAACGGCATACATCGTTTTTCATCTAAACTAGCAAGATTCACGAGCATCGATTTTACAAGTCGTCGAAGAGTAGGCGAGAGAAAGGTGTAAACTTTTTCTCTCAGAACTGCGGGAAAACTTGTATTCCGGCTCAAAACAAATGGATACATCGTTTTAGATCGAAACTAGCAAGATTCACGAGCATCTATTTTACAAGTCGTCGAAGAGTAGACGAGAGAAAGGTGCAAACTTTTTCTCTCAGAACTGCGCTAAAACTTGTATTCCGGTTAAAGACAACGGGATACATCGTTTTAGATCGAAACTAGCAAGATTCACGAGCATCGATTTTACAAGTCGTCGAAGAGTAGACGAAAAAAGGTGTAATTTTTTTCTCTCAGAACTGCGCGAAAACTTGTATTCCAACTCAAAACAAAGGGATACAGCGTTTTATATCGAAACTAGCAAGAATCACAAGCATCGATTTTACAATTCGTCGAAGAGTAGAGGAGAGAAATGTAAACTTTTTCTCTCAGAACTGCGCGAAAACATGTATTCCGGCTCAAAACAACGGGATCCATCGTTTTAGATCGAAACTAGCAAGATTCACGAGCATCGATTTTACAAGTCTTCGAAGAGTTGACGAGAGAAGGTTGCAAACTTTTTCTCTCAGAACTGCGCGAAAACTTGTATTCCGGCTCAAAACAACGGGATACATCGTTTTAGATCGAAACTAGCAAGATTCACGAGCATCGATTTTACAAGTCGTCGAAGAGTAGACGAAAAAAGGTGTAATTTTTTTCTCACAGAACTGCGCGAAAACTTGTATTCCGACTCAAAACAACGGGATACATCGTTTTAGATCGAAACTAGCAAGATTCACGAGCATCGATTTTACAAGTCTTCGAAGAGTTGACGAGAGAAAGTTGCAAACTTTTTCTCTCAGAACTGCGCGAAAACTTGTATTCCCGCTCAAAACAACGGGATACATCGTTTTAGATCAAAACTAGCAAGATTCACGAGCATCGATTTTACAAGTCGTCGAAGAGTAGACGAGAGAAAGGTGCAAACTTTTTCTCTCAGAACTGCGCGAAAAATTTTATTCCGGCTCAAAACAACGGGATACATCGTTTTAGATCGAAACTAGCAAGATTCATGAGCATCGATTTTGCAAGTCGTCGAAGAAGAGACAAAAAAAAGGTGTAAATTTTTTCTCGCAGAACTACGCTAAAACTTGTATTCCGGCTCAAAACAAAGGGATACATCGTTTTATATCGAAACTAGCAAGAATCACGACCATCGATTTTACCAGTCGTCGAAGAGTAGAGGAGAGGAAGGTGTAAAATTTTTCTCTCAGAACTGCGCTAAAACTTGTATTCCGGCTAAAAACAACGGGATACATCGTTTTAGATCGAAACTAGCAAGATTCACGAGCATCAATTTTACAAGTCGTCGAAGAGTAGACGAAAAAAGGTGTAATTTTTTTCTCTCAGAACTGCGCGAAAACTTGTATTCCAACTCAAAACAAAGGGATACAGCGTTTTATATCGAAACTAGCAAGATTCACGAGCATCGATTTTACAAGTCTTCGAAGAGTTGACGAGAGAAAGTTGCAAACTTTTTCTCTCAGAACTGCGCGAAAACTTGTATTCCGGCTCAAGACAACGGGATGCATCGTTTTAGATCGAAACTAGCAAGATTCACGAGCATCGATTTTTCAAAACTTCGAAGAGTAGACGAGAGAGAGGTGTAAACTTCTTCTCTCAGAACTGCGCGAAAACTTGTATTCCGGCTCAAAACAACGGCATACATCGTTTTTCATCTAAACTAGCAAAATTCACGAGCATCGATTTTACAAGTCGTCGAAGAGTAGACGAGAGAAAGGTGTAAACTTTTTCTCTCAGAACTGCGGGAAAACTTGTATTCCGGCTCAATACAAATGGATACATCGTTTTAGATCGAAACTAGCAAGATTCACGAGCATCTATTTTACAAGTCGTCGAAGAGTAGACGAGAGAAAGGTGCAAACTTTTTCTCTCAGAACTGCGCGAAAACTTGTATTCCGGCTGAAAACAACAGGATACATCGTTTTAGATCGAAACTAGCAGGATTCACGAGCATCGATTTTACAAGTCGCCGAAGAGTAGACGAAAAAAAGGTGTAAATTTTTTCTCTCAGAACTGCACAAAACTTGTATTCCGGCTCAAAACAAATGGATACATCGTTTTAGATCGAAACTAGCAAGATTCACGAGCATCTATTTTACAAGTCGTCGAAGAGTAGACGAGAGAAAGGTGCAAACTTTTTCTCTCAGAACTGCGCGAAAACTTGTATTCCGTCTGAAAACAACAGGATACATCGTTTTAGATCGAAACTAGCAGGATTCACGAGCATCGATTTTACAAGTCGCCGAGGAGTAGACGAAAAAAAGGTGTAAATTTTTTCTCTCAGAACTGCACAAAAACTTGTATTCCGGCTCAAAACAAAGGGATACATCGTTTTATATCGAAACTAGCAAGAATCACGAGCATCGATTTTACAAGTCGTCGAAGAGTAGAGGAGAGAGAGGTGTAAACTTTTTCTCTCAGAACTGCGCTAAAACTTGTATTCCGGCTCAAAACAACGGGATACATCGTTTTAGATCGAAACTAGCAAGATTCACGAGCATCAATTTTACAAGTCTTCGAAGAGTAGACGAGAGAGAGGTGTAAACTTCTTCTCTCAGAACTGCACGAAAACTTGTATTCCGGCTCAAAACAACGGCATACATTGTTTTTCATCGAAACTAGCAAGATTCACGAGCATCGATTTTACTAGTCGTCGAAGAGTAGACGAGAGAAAGGTGTAAACTTTTTCTCTTTGAACTGCGCGAAAACTTGTATTCCGGATCAAAACAAATGGATACATCGCTTTAGATCGAAACTAGCAAGATTCACGAGCATCTATTTTACAAATCGTCGAAGAGTAGACGAGAGAAAGGTGCAAACTTTTTCTCTCAGAACTGCGCTAAAACTTGTATTCCGGCTAAAAACAACGGGATACATCGTTTTAGATCGAAACTAGCAAGATTCACGAGCATCGATTTTACAAGTCGTCGAAGAGTAGACGAAAAAAGGTGTAATTTTTTTCTCTCAGAACTGCGCGAAAACTTGTATTCCAACTCAAAACAAAGGGATACATCGTTTTATATCGAAACAAGCAAGAATCACGAGCATCGATTTTACAAGTCGTCGAAGAGTAGACGAGAGAAAGGTGCAAACTTTTTCTCTCAGAACTGCGCGAAAACTTGTATTCCGGCTGAAAACAACAGGATACATCGTTTTAGATCGAAACTAGCAGGATTCACGAGCATCGATTTTACAAGTCGTCGAAGAGTAGACGAAAAAAAGGTGTAAATTTTTTCTCTCAGAACTGCGCGAAAACTTGTATTCCGGCTCAAAACAAAGGGATACATCGTTTTATATCGAAACTAGCAAGAATCACGAGCATCGATTTTACAAGTCGTCGAAGAGTAGAGGAGAGAAAGGTGTAAACTTTTTCTCTCAGAACTGCGCGAAAACTTGTATTCCGGCTCAAAACAACGGGAAACATCGTTTTAGATCGAAACTAGTAAGATTCACGAGCATCGATTTTTCAAGTCTTCGAAGAGTAGACGAGAGAGAGGTGTAAACTTCTTCTCTCAGAACTGCACGAAAACTTGTATTCCGGCTCAAAACAACGGCATACATTGTTTTTCATCGAAACTAGCAAGATTCACGAGCATCGATTTTACTAGTCGTCGAAGAGTAGACGAGAGAAAGGTGTAAACTTTTTCTCTTTGAACTGCGCGAAAAATTGTATTCCGGCTCAAAACAACGGGATACATCGTTTTAGATCGAAACTAGCAAGATTCACGAGCATCGATATTGCAAGTCGTCGAAGAGTAGACGAAAAAAAGGTGTAAATTTTTTCTCTCAGAACTGCGCGAAAACTTGTATTCCGGCTCAAGGCAACGAGATACATCGTTTTAGATCGAAACTAGCAAGATTCACGAGCATCGATTTTTCAAAACTTCGAATAGTAGACGAGAGAGAGGTGTAAACTTCTTCTCTCAGAACTGCGCGAAAACTTGTATTCCGGCTCAAAACAACGGCATACATCGTTTTTCAACGAAACTAGCAAGATTCACGAGCATCGATTTTACAAGTCGTCGAAGAGTAGACGATAGAAAGGTGTAAATTTTTTCTCTCAGAACTGCGTGAAAACTTGTATTCCGGCACAAAACAAATGGATACATCGTTTTAGACCGAAACTAGCAAGATTCACGAGCATCTATTTTACAAGTCGTCGAAGAGTAGACGAGAGAAAGGTGCAAACTTTTTCTCTCAGGACTGCGCGAAAACTTGTATTCCGGCTCAAAACAACAGGATACATCGTTTTAGATCGAAACTAGCAAGATTCACGAGCATCAATTTTACAAGTCGTCGAAGTGTAGACGAAAAAAGGTGTAAATTTTTTCTCTCAGAACTGCGTGAAAACTTGTATTGCGGCTCATAACAAATGGATACATTGTTTTAGATCGAAATTAGCAAGATTCACGAGCATCGATTTTACAAGTCGTCGAAGAGTAGACGAGAGAAAGGTGCAAACTTTTTCTCTCAGAACTGCGCTAAAACTTGTATTCCGGCTAAAAACAACGGGATACATCGTTTTAGATCGAAACTAGCAAGATTCACGAGCATCGATTTTACAAGTCGTCGAAGAGTAGACGAAAAAAGGTGTAATTTTTTTCTCTCAGAACTGCGCGAAAACTTGTATTCCAACTGAATACAAAGGGATACATCGTTTTATATCGAAACAAGCAAGAATCACGAGCATCGATTTTACAAGTCGTCGAAGAGTAGAGGAGAGGAAGGTGTAAAATTTTTCTCTCAGAACTGCGCTAAAACTTGTATTCCGGCTAAAAACAACGGGATACATCGTTTTAGATCGAAACTAGCAAGATTCACGAGCATCAATTTTACAAGTCGTCGAAGAGTAGACGAAAAAAGCTGTAATTTTTTTCTCTCAGAACTGCGCGAAAACTTGTATTCCAACTCAAAACAAAGGGATACAGCGTTTTATATCGAAACTAGCAAGATTCACGAGCATCGATTTTACAAGTCTTCGAAGAGTTGACGAGAGAAAGTTGCAAACTTTTTCTCTCAGAACTGCGCGAAAACTTGTATTCCGGCTCAAGACAACGGGATACATCGTTTTAGATCGAAACTAGCAAGATTCACGAGCATCGATTTTTCAAAACTTCGAAGAGTAGACGAGAGAGAGGTGTAAACTTCTTCTCTCAGAACTGCGCGAAAACTTGTATTCCGGCTCAAAACAACGGCATACATCGTTTTTCATCTAAACTAGCAAGATTCACGAGCATCGATTTTACAAGTCGTCGAAGAGTAGACGAGAGAAAGGTGTAAACTTTTTCTCTCAGAACTGCGGGAAAACTTGTATTCCGGCTCAAAACAAATGGATACATCGTTTTAGATCGAAACTAGCAAGATTCACGAGCATCGATTTTACAAGTCGCCGAAGAGTAGACGAAAAAGAGGTGTAAATTTTTTCTCTCAGAACTGCACAAAAACTTGTATTCCGGCTCAAAACAAAGGGATACATCGTTTTATATCGAAACTAGCAAGAATCACGAGCATCGATTTTACAAGTCGTCGAAGAGTAGAGGAGAGAAAGGTGTAAACTTCTTCTTTCAGAACTGCGCGAAAACATGTATTCCGGCTCAAAACAACGGGATACATCGTTTTAGATCGAAAGTAGCAAGATTCACGAGCATCTATTTTTCAAGTCTTCGAAGAGTAGACGAGAGAGAGGTGTAAACTTCTTCTCTCAGAACTGCGCGAAAACTTGTATTCCGGCTCAAAACAACGGCATACATCGTTTTTCATCTAAACTAGCAAGATTCACGAGCATCGATTTTACAAGTCGTCGAAGAGTAGACGAGAGAAAGGTGTAAACTTTTTCTCTCAGAACTGCGGGAAAACTTGTATTCCGGCTCAAAACAAATGGATACATCGTTTTAGATCGAAACTAGCAAGATTCACGAGCATCTATTTTACAAGTCGTCGAAGAGTAGACGAGAGAAAGGTGCAAACTTTTTCTCTCAGAACTGCGCGAAAACTTGTATTCCGGCTGAAAACAACAGGATACATCGTTTTAGATCGAAACTAGCAGGATTCACGAGCATCGATTTTACAAGTCGCCGAAGAGTAGACGAAAAAAAGGTGTAAATTTTTTCTCTCAGAACTGCGCGAAAACTTGTATTCCGGCTCAAAACAAAGGGATACATCGTTTTATATCGAAACTAGCAAGAATCACGAGCATCGATTTTACAAGTCGTCGAAGAGTAGAGGAGAGAGAGGTGTAAACTTTTTCTCTCAGAACTGCGCTAAAACTTGTATTCCGGCTCAAAACAACGGGATACATCGTTTTAGATCGAAACTAGCAAGATTCATGAGCATCAATTTTACAAGTCTTCGAAGAGTAGACGAGAGAGAGGTGTAAACTTCTTCTCTCAGAACTGCACGAAAACTTGTATTCCGGCTCAAAACAACGGCATACATTGTTTTTCATCGAAACTAGCAAGATTCACGAGCATCGATTTTACTAGTCGTCGAAGAGTAGACGAGAGAAAGGTGTAAACTTTTTCTCTTTGAACTGCGCGAAAACTTGTATTCCGGATCAAAACAAATGGATACATCGCTTTAGATCGAAACTAGCAAGATTCACGAGCATCTATTTTGCAAATCGTCGAAGAGTAGACGAGAGAAAGGTGCAAACTTTTTCTCTCAGAACTGCGCGAAAACTTGTATTCCGGCCCAAAAGAAAGGGATACATAGTTTTATATCGAAACTAGCAAGATTCACGAGCATCAATTTTACAAGTCGTCGAAGAGTAGACGAAAAAAAGGTGTAAATTTTTTCTCTCAGAACTGCGCGAAAACTTGTATTGCGGCTCAAAACAAAGGGATACATCGTTTTATATCGAAACTAGCAAGAATCACGAGCATCTATTTTACAAGTCGTCGAAGAGTAGAGGAGAGAAAGGTGTAAACCTTTTCTTTCAGAACTGCGCGAAAACATGTATTCCGGCTCAAAACAACGGGATACATCGTTTTAGATCGAAGCTAGCAAGATTCACGAGTATCGATTTTACAAGTCGTCGAAGAGTAGACGAGAGAAAGGTGCAAACTTGTTCTCTCAGAACTGCGCGAAAATTTGTATTCCGGCTCAAAACAACGGGATACATCGTTTTAGATCGAAACAAGCAAAATTCACGAGCATCGTTTTTACAAGTCGTCAAAGTGTAGACAAGAGAAAGGTGTAAACTTTTTCTCTCAGAACTGCGCGAAAACTTGTATTCCGGTTTAGAACAACGGGATACATCGTTTTAGATAGAAACTAGCAAGATTCACGAGCATCGATTTTACAAGTCGTCGAAGAGTAGACGAGAGAAAGGTGCAAACTTTTTCTCTCAGAACTGCGCGAAAAATTGTATTCCGGCTCAAAACAACGGGATACATCGTTTTAGGTCGAAACTAGCAAGATTCACGAGCATCGATTTTGCAAGTCGTCGAAGAGTAGACGAAAAAAAAGGTGTAAATTTTTTCTCTCAGAACTGCGCTAAAACTTGTATTCCGGCTCAAAACAAAGGGATACATCGTTTTATATCGAAACTAGCAAGAATCACGACCATCAATTTTACAAGTCGTCGAAGAGTAGAGGAGAGAAAGGTGTAAACTTTTTCTCTCAGAACTGCGTGAAAACTTGTATTCCGGCACAAAACAAATGGATACATCGTTTTAGATCGAAACTAGCAAGATTCACGAGCATCTACTTTACAAGTCGTCGAAGAGTAGACGAGAGAAAGGTGCAAACTTTTTCTCTCAGAACTGCGCGAAAACTTGTATTCCGGCTCAAAACAACAGGATACATCGTTTTAGATCGAAACTAGCAAGATTCACGAGCATCGATTTTACAAGTAGTCGAAGAGTAGAGGAGAGAGGTGTAAACTTTTTCTCTCAGAACTGCGCTATAACTTGTATTCCGGCTCAAAACAACGGGATACATCGTTTTAGATCGAAACTAGCAAGATTCACGAGCATCAATTTTACAAGTCGTCGAAGAGTAGAGGAGAGAAAGGTGTAAACTTTTTCTCTCAGAACTGCGCGAAAACTTGTATTCCGGCTCAAAACAACGGGATACATCGTTTTAGATCGAAACTAGCAAGATTCACGAGCATCATTTTTTCAAGTCTTCGAAGAGTAGACGAGAGAGAGGTGTAAACTTCTTCTCTCAGAACTGCGCGAAAACTTGTATTCCGGCTCAAAACAACGGCATACATCGTTTTTCATCTAAACTAGCAAGATTCACGAGCATCGATTTTACAAGTCGTCGAAGAGTAGACGAGAGAAAGGTGTAAACTTTTTCTCTCAGAACTGCGGGAAAACTTGTATTCCGGCTCAAAACAAATGGATACATCGTTTTAGATCGAAACTAGCAAGATTCACGAGCATCTATTTTACAAGTCGCCGAAGAGTAGACGAGAGAAAGGTGCAAACGTTTTCTCTCAGAACTGCGCGAAAACTTGTATTCCGGCTGAAAACAACAGGATACATCGTTTTAGATCGAAACTAGCAGGATTCACGAGCATCGATTTTACAAGTCGCCGAAGAGTAGACGAAAAAAAGGTGTAAATTTTTTTCTCTCAGAACTGCGCGAAAACTTGTATTCCGGCTCAAAACAAAGGGATACATCGTTTTATATCGAAACTAGCAAGAATCACGAGCGTCGATTTTACAAGTCGTCGAAGAGTAGAGGAGAGAGAGGTGTAAACTTTTTCTCTCAGAACTGCGCTAAAACTTTTATTCAGGCTCAAAACAACGGGATACATCGTTTTAGATCGAAACTAGCAAGATTCACGAGCATCAATTTTACAAGTCTTCGAAGAGTAGACGAGAGAGAGGTGTAAACTTCTTCTCTCAGAACTGCACGAAAACTTGTATTCCGGCTCAAAACAACGGCATACATTGTTTTTCATCGAAACTAGCAAGATTCACGAGCATCGATTTTACTAGTCGTCGAAGAGTAGACGAGAGAAAGGTGTAAACTTTTTCTCTTTGAACTGCGCGAAAACTTGTATTCCGGATCAAAACAAATGGATACATCGCTTTAGATCGAAACTAGCAAGATTCACGAGCATCTATTTTACAAATCGTCGAAGAGTACACGAGAGAAAGGTGCAAACTTTTTCTCTCAGAACTGCGCGAAAACTTGTATTCCGGCCCAAAAGAAAGGGATACATAGTTTTATATCGAAACTAGCAAGATTCACGAGCATCAATTTTACAAGTCGTCGAAGAGTAGACGAAAAAAAGGTGCAAATTTTTTCTCTCAGAACTGCGCGAAAACTTGTATTGCGGCTCAAAACAAAGGGATACATCGTTTTATATCGAAACTAGCAAGAATCACGAGCATCTATTTTACAAGTCGTCGAAGAGTAGAGGAGAGAAAGGTGTAAACTTTTTCTTTCAGAACTGCGCGAAAACATGTATTCCGGCTCAAAACAACGGGATACATCGTTTTAGATCGAAGCTAGCAAGATTCACGAGTATCGATTTTACAAGTCGTCGAAGAGTAGACGAGAGAAAGGTGCAAACTTGTTCTCTCAGAACTGCGCGAAAATTTGTATTCCGGCTCAAAACAACGGGATACATCGTTTTAGATCGAAACAAGCAAAATTCACGAGCATCGTTTTTACAAGTCGTCGAAGTGTAGACAAGAGAAAGGTGTAAACTTTTTCTCTCAGAACTGCGCGAAAACTTGTATTCCGGTTCAGAACAACGGGATACATCGTTTTAGATAGAAACTAGCAAGATTCACGAGTATCGATTTTACAAGTCGTCGAAGAGTAGACGAGAGAAAGGTGCAAACTTTTTCTCTCAGAACTGCGCGAAAAATTGTATTCCGGCTCAAAACAACGAGATACATCGTTTTAGATCGAAACTAGCAAGATTCACGAGCATCGATTTTGCAAGTCGTCGAAGAGTAGACGAAAAAAAGGTGTAAATTTTTTCTCTCAGAACTGCGCTAAAACTTGTATTCCGGCTCAAAACAAAGGGATACATCGTTTTATATCGAAACTAGCAAGAATCACGACCATCAATTTTACAAGTCGTCGAAGAGTAGAGGAGAGAAAGGTGTAAACTTTTTCTCTCAGAACTGCGCGAAAACTTGTATTCCGGCTCAAGGCAACGAGATACATCGTTTTAGATCGAAACTAGCAAGATTCACGAGCATCGATTTTTCAAAACTTCGAATAGTAGACGAGAGAGAGGTGTAAACTTCTTCTCTCAGAACTGCGCGAAAACTTGTGTTCCGGCTCAAAACAACGGCATACATCGTTTTTCATCGAAACTAGCAAGATTCACCAGCATCGATTTTACAAGTCGTCGAAGAGTAGACGAGAGAAAGGTGTAAATTTTTTCTCTCAGAACTGCGTGAAAACTTGTATTCCGGCACAAAACAAATGGATACATCGTTTTAGATCGAAACTAGCAAGATTCACGAGCATCTACTTTACAAGTCGTCGAAGAGTAGACGAGAGAAAGGTGCAAACTTTTTCTCTCAGAACTGCGCGAAAACTTGTATTCCGGCTCAAAACAACAGGATACATCGTTTTAGATCGAAACTAGCAAGATTCACGAGCATCGATTTTACAAGTCGTCGAAGAGTAGAGGAGAGAGAGGTGTAAACTTTTCTCTCAGAACTGCGCTATAACTTGTATTCCGGCTCAAAACAACGGGATACATCGTTTTAGATCGAAACTAGCAAGATTCACGAGCATCAATTTTACAAGTCGTCGAAGAGTAGAGGAGAGAAAGGTGTAAACTTTTTCTCTCAGAACTGCGCGAAAACTTGTATTCCGGCTCAAAACAACGGGATACATCGTTTTAGATCGAAACTAGCAAGATTCACGAGCATCATTTTTTCAAGTCTTCGAATAGTAGACGAGAGAGAGGTGTAAACTTCTTCTCTCAGAACTGCGCGAAAACTTGTGTTCCGGCTCAAAACAACGGCACACATCGTTTTTCATCGAAACTAGCAAGATTCACCAGCATCGATTTTACAAGTCGTCGAAGAGTAGACGAGAGAAAGGTGTAAATTTTTTCTCTCAGAACTGCGTGAAAACTTGTATTCCGGCTCAAAACAAATGGATACGTCGTTTTAGATCGAAACTAGCAAGATTCACGAGCATCTATTTTACAAGTCGTCGAAGAGTAGACGAGAGAAAGGTGCAAACTTTTTCTCTCAGAACTGCGCGAAATCTTGTATTCCGGCTCAAAACAACAGGATACATCGTTTTAGATCGAAACTAGCAAGATTCACGAGCATCGATTTTTCAAGTCTTCGAAGAGTAGACGAGAGAGAGGTGTAAACTTCTTCTCTCAGAACTGCGCGAAAACTTGTATTCCGGCTCAAAACAACGGCTTACAACGTTTTTTCATCGAAACTAGCAAGATTCACGAGCATCAATTTTACAAGTCGTCGAAGAGTAGACGAAAATGGTGTAAATTTTTTCTCTCAGAACGGCGCGAAAACTTGTATTGCGGCTCATAACAAATGGATACATCGTTTTAGATCGAAATTAGCAAGATTCACGAGCATCGATTTTACAAGTCGTCGAAGAGTAGACGAGAGAAAGGTGCAAACTTTTTCTCTCAGAACTGCGCTAAAACTTGTATTCCGGCTAAAAACAACGGGATACATCGTTTTAGATCGAAACTAGCAAGATTCACGAGCATCGATTTTACAAGTCGTCGAAGAGTAGACGAAAAAAGGTGTAATTTTTTTCTCTCAGAACTGCGCGAAAACTTGTATTCCAACTCAAAACAAAGGGATACAGCGTTTTATATCGAAACTAGCAAGAATCACAAGCATCGATTTTACAATTCGTCGAAGAGTAGAGGAGAGAAATGTAAACTTTTTCTCTCAAAACTGCGCGAAAACATGTATTCCGGCTCAAAACAACGGGATACATCGTTTTAGATCGAAACTAGCAAGATTCACGAGCATCGATTTTACAAGTCTTCGAAGAGTTGACGAGAGAAAGTTGCAAACTTTTTCTCTCAGAACTGCGCGAAAACTTGTATTCCGGCTCAAAACAATGGGATACATCGTTTTAGATCGAAACTAGCAAGATTCACGAGCATCGATTTTACAAGTCGTCGAAGAGTAGACGAAAAAAGGTGTAATTTTTTTCTCTCAGAACTGCGCGAAAACTTGTATTCCGACTCAAAACAAAGGGATACATCGTTTTTATATCGAAACTAGCAAGAATCACAAGCATCGATTTTACAATTCGTCGAAGAGTAGAGGAGAGAAATGTAAACTTTTTCTCTCAGAACTTCGCGAAAACATGTATTCCGGCTCAAAACAACGGGATACATCGTTTTAGATCGAAACTAGCAAGATTCACGAGCATCGATTTTACAAGTCTTCGAAGAGTTGACGAGAGAAAGTTGCAAACGTTTTCTCTCAGAACTGCGCGAAAATTTGTATCCCCGCTCAAAACAACGGGATACATCGTTTTAGATCGAAACTAGCAAGATTCACGAGCATCGATTTTACAAGTCGTCGAAGAGTAGACGAAAAAAGGTGTAATTTTTTTCTCTCAGAACTGCGCGAAAACTTGTATTCCGACTCAAAACAAAGGGATACATCGTTTTAGATCAAATCTAGCAAGATTCACGAGCATCGATTTTACAAGTCGTCGAAGAGTAGACGAGAGAAAGGTGCAAACTTTTTCTCTCAGAACTGCGCGAAAAATTTTATTCCGGCTCAAAACAACGGGATACATCGTTTTAGATCGAAACTAGCAAGATTCATGAGCATCGATTTTGCAAGTCGTCGAAGAAGAGACGAAAAAAAGGTGTAAATTTTTACTCGCAGAACTACGCTAAAACTTGTATTCCGGCTCAAAACAAAGGGATACATCGTTTTATATCGAAACTAGCAAGAATCACGACCATCGATTTTACAAGTCGTCGAAGAGTAGAGGAGAGAAAGGTGTAAACTTTTTCTCTCAGAACTGCGCGAAAACTTGTATTCCGGCTCAAGACAATGGGATACATCGTTTTAGATCGAAACTAGCAAGATTCACGAGCATCGATTTTTCAAAACTTCGAAGAGTAGACGAGAGAGAGGTGTAAACTTCTTCTCTCAGAACTGCGCGAAAACTTGTATTCCGGCTCAAAACAACGGCATACATCGTTTTTCATCTAAACTAGCAAGATTCACGAGCATCGATTTTACAAGTCGTCGAAGAGTAGACGAGAGAAAGGTGTAAACTTTTTCTCTCAGAACTGCGGGAAAACTTGTATTCCGGCTCAAAACAAATGGATACATCGTTTTAGATCGAAACTAGCAAGATTCACGAGCATCTATTTTACAAGTCGTCGAAGAGTAGACGAGAGAAAGGTGCAAACTTTTTTTCTCAGAACTGCGCGAAAACTTGTATTCCGGCTGAAAACAGCAGGATACATCGTTTTAGATCGAAACTAGCAGGATTCACGAGCATCGATTTTACAAGTCGCACGAAGAGTAGACGAAAAAAAGGTGTAAATTTTTTCTCTCAGAACTGCGCGAAAACTTGTATTCCGGCTCAAACAAAGGGATACATCGTTTTATATCGAAACTAGCAAGAATCACGAGCATCGATTTTACAAGTCGTCGAAGAATAGAGGAGAGAGAGGTGTAAGCTTTTTCTCTCAGAACTGCGCTAAAACTTGTATTCCGGCTCAAAACAACGGGATACATCGTTTTAGATCGAAACTAGCAAGATTCACGAGCATCAATTTTACAAGTCGTCGAAGAGTAGAGGAGAGAAAGGTGTAAACTTTTTCTCTCAGAACTGCGCGAAAACTTGTATTCCGGCTCAAAACAACGGGAAACATCGTTTTAGATCGAAACTAGTAAGATTCACGAGCATCGATTTTTCAAGTCTTCGAAGAGTAGACGAGAGAGAGGTGTAAACTTCTTCTCTCAGAACTGCACGAAAACTTGTATTCCGGCTCAAAACAACGGCATACATTGTTTTTCATCAAAACTAGCAAGATTCACGAGCATCGATTTTACTAGTCGTCGAAGAGTAGACGAGAGAAAGGTGTAAACTTTTTTCTCTTTGAACTGCGCGAAAACTTGTATTCCGGATCAAAACAAATGGATACATCGCTTTAGATCGAAACTAGCAAGATTCACGAGCATCTATTTTACAAATCGTCGAAGAGTAGACGAGAGAAAGGTGCAAACTTTTTCTCTCAGAACTGCGCGAAAACTTGTATTCCGGCTCAAAAGAAAGGGATACATAGTTTTATATCGAAACTAGCAAGATTCACGAGCATCAATTTTACAAGTCGTCGAAGAGTAGACGAAAAAAAGGTGTAAATTTTTTCTCTCAGAACTGCGCGAAAACTTGTATTGCGGCTCAAAACAAAGGTATACATCGTTTTATATCGAAACTAGCAAGAATCACGAGCATCTATTTTACAAGTCGTCGAAGAGTAGAGGAGAGAAAGGTGTAAACTTTTTCTTTCAGAACTGCGCGAAAACATGTATTCCGGCTCAAAACAACGGGATACATCGTTTTAGATCGAAGCTAGCAAGATTCACGAGTATCGATTTTACAAGTCGTCGAAGAGTAGACGAGAGAAAGGTGCAAACTTGTTCTCTCAGAACTGCGCGAAAACTTGTATTCCGGCTCAAAACAACGGGATACATCGTTTTAGATCGAAACAAGCAAAATTCACGAGCATCGTTTTTACAAGTCGTCGAAGAGTAGGCAAGAGACAGGTGTAAACTTTTTCTCTCACAACTGCGCGAAAACTTGTATTCCGGCTCAAAACAACGGGATACATCGTTTTAGATCAAAACTAGCAAGATTCACGAGCATCGATTTTACAAGTCGCCGAAGAGTAGACGAGAGAAAGGTGCAAACTTTTTCTCTCAGAACTGCGCTAAAACATGTATTCCGGCTCAGAACAGAGGGATACATCGTTTTATATCGGAACTAGCAAGAATCACGAGCATCGATTTTACAAGTCGTCGAAGAGTAGAGGAGAGAAAGGTGTAAACTTTTTCTCTCAGAACTGCGCGAAAACTTGTATTCCGGCTCAAGACAACGGGATACATTGTTTTAGATCGAAACTAGCAAGATTCACGAGCATCAATTTTTCAAAACTTCGAAGAGTAGACGAGAGAGAGGTGTAAACTTTTTCTCTCAGAACTGCGCGAAAACTTGTATTCCGGCTCAAAACAACGGGATACATCGTTTTAGATCGAAACTAGCAAGATTCACGAGCATCGATTTTTCAAGTCTTCGAAGAGTAGACGAGAGAGAGGTGTAAACTTCTTCTCTCAGAACTGCGCGAAATCTTGTATTCCGGCTCAAAACAACGGCTTACAACGTTTTTCATCGAAACTAGCAAGATTCACGAGCATCGATTTTACAAGTCGTCGAAGAGTAGACGAGAGAAAGGTGTAAACTTTTTCTCTCAGAACTGCGTGAAAACTTGTATTCCGGCTCAAAACAACAGGATACATCGTTTTAGATCGAAACTAGCAAGATTCACGAGCATCAATTTTACAAGTCGTCGAAGAGTAGGCGAAAAAAAGGTGTAAATTTTTTCTCTCAGAACTGCGCGAAAAGTTGTATTCCGGCTCAAAACAAAGGGATACATCGTTTTACATCGAAACTAGCAAGATTCACGACCATCGATTTTACAAGTCATCGAAGAGTAGACGAGAGAAAGGTGTAAACTTTTTCCCTCAGAACTGCGCGAAAACTTGTATTCCGGCTCAAATCAACGGGATACATCGTTTTAGATCGAAACTAGCAAGATTCACGAGCATCGATTTTGCAAGTCGTCGAAGAGAAGACGAAAAAAAGGTGTAACTTTTTTCTCTCAGAACTGCGCTAAAACTTGTATTCCGGCTCAAAACAAAGGGATACATCGTTTTATATCGAAACTAGCAAGAATCACGAGCATCGATTTTACAAGTCGTCGAAGAGTAGAGGAGAGAAAGGTGTAAACTTTTTTCTCTCAGAACTGCGCGAAAACTTGTATTCCGGCTCAAGACAACGGGATACATCGTTTTAGATCGAAACTAGCAAGATTCACGAGCATCGATTTTTCAAGTCTTTTAAGAGTAGACGAGAGAGAGGTGTAAACTTCTTCTCTCAGAACTGCGCGAAAACTTGAATTCCGGCTCAAAACAACGGCTTACAACGTTTTTCATCGAAACTAGCAAGATTCACGAGCATCGATTTTACAAGTCGTCGAAGAGTAGACGAAAAAAGGTGTAAATTTTTTCTCTCAGAACTGCGCGAAAACTTGTATTCCGGCTCAAGACAACGGGATACATCGTTTTAGATTGAAACTAGCAAGATTGACGAGCATAGATTTTACAAGTCGTCGAAGAGTAGACGAGAGAAAGGTGTAAACTTTTTCTCTCAGAACTGTGTGAAAACTTGTATTCGGGCTCATAACAAATGGATACATCGTTTTAGATCGAAATTAGCAAGATTCACGAGCATCTATTTTACAAGTCGTGGAAAAGTAGACGAGAGAAAGGTGCAAACTTTTTCTCTCAGAACTGCGCGAAAACATGTATTCCGGCTCAAAACAACGGCTTACAACGTTTTTCATCGAAACTAGCAAGATTCAGGAGCATCGATTTTACAAGTCGTCGAAGAGTAGACGAGAGAAAGGTGTAAACTTTTTCTCTCAGAACTGCGTGAAAACTTGTATTCCGGCTCAAAACAACAGGATACATCGTTTTAGATCGAAACTAGCAAGATTCACGAGCATCGATTTTGCAAGTCGTTCGAAGAGAAGACGAAAAAAAGGTGTAACTTTTTTCTCTCAGAACTGCGCTAAAACTTGTATTCCGGCTCAAAACAACGGGATACATCGTTTTAGATCGAAACTAGCAAGATTCACGAGCATCGATATTGCAAGTCGTCGAAGAGTAGACGAGATAAAGGTGCAAACTTTTTCTCTCAGAACTGCGCGAAAAATTGTATTCCGGCTCAAAACAACGGGATACATCGTTTTAGATCGAAACTAGCAAGATTCACGAGCATCGATATTGCAAGTCGTCGAAGAGTAGACGAAAAAAAGGTGTAAATTTTTTCTCTCAGAACTGCGCTAAAACTTGTATTCCGGCTCAAAACAAAGGGATACATCGTTTTATATCGAAACTAGCAAGAATCACGACCATCAATTTTACAAGTCGTCGAAGAGTAGAGGAGAGAAAGGTGTAAACTTTTTCTCTCAGAACTGCGCGAAAACTTGTATTCCGGCTCAAGGCAACGAGATACATCGTTTAGATCGAAACTAGCAAGATTCACGAGCATCGATTTTTCAAAACTTCGAATAGTAGACGAGAGAGAGGTGTAAACTTCTTCTCTCAGAACTGCGCGAAAACTTGTATTCCGGCTCAAAACAACGGCATACATCGTTTTTCATCGAAACTAGCAAGATTCACGAGCATCGATTTTACAAGTCGTCGAAGAGTAGACGAGAGAAAGGTGTAAATTTTTTCTCTCAGAACTGCGTGAAAACTTGTATTCCGGCACAAAACAAATGGATACATCGTTTTAGATCGAAACTAGCAAGATTCACGAGCTTCTATTTTACAAGTCGTCGAAGAGTAGACGAGAGAAAGGTGCAAACTTTTTCTCTCAGAACTGCGCTAAAACTTGTATTCCGGCTAAAAAGAACGGGATACATCGTTTTAGATAGAAACTAGCAAGATTCACGAGCATCGATTTTACAAGTCGTCGAAGAGTAGACGAAAAAAGGTGTAATTTTTTTCTCTCAGAACTGCGCGAAAACTTGTATTCCAACTCAAAACAAAGGGATACAGCGTTTTATATCGAAACTAGCAAGATTCACGAGCATCGATTTTACAAGTCTTCGAAGAGTTGACGAGAGAAAGTTGCAAACTTTTTCTCTCAGAACTGCGCGAAAACTTGTATTCCGGCTCAAGACAACGGGATACATCGTTTTAGATCGAAACTAGCAAGATTCACGAGCATCGATTTTTCAAAACTTCGAAGAGTAGACGAGAGAGAGGTGTAAACTTCTTCTCTCAGAACTGCGCGAAAACTTGTATTCCGGCTCAAAACAACGGCATACATCGTTTTTCATCTAAACTAGCAAAATTCACGAGCATCGATTTTACAAGTCGTCGAAGAGTAGACGAGAGAAAGGTGTAAACTTTTTCTCTCAGAACTGCGGGAAAACTTGTATTCCGGCTCAAAACAAATGGATACATCGTTTTAGATCGAAACTAGCAAGATTCACGAGCATCTATTTTACAAGTCGTCGAAGAGTAGACGAGAGAAAGGTGCAAACTTTTTCTCTCAGAACTGCGCGAAAACTTGTATTCCGGCTCAAAACAACGGGATACATCGTTTTAGATCGAAACTAGCAAGATTCATGAGCATCGATTTTGCAAGTCGTCGAAGAAGAGACGAAAAAAAGGTGTAAATTTTTACTCGCAGAACTACGCTAAAACTTGTATTCCGGCTCAAAACAAAGGGATACATCGTTTTATATCGAAACTAGCAAGAATCACGACCATCGATTTTACAAGTCGTCGAAGAGTAGAGGAGAGAAAGGTGTAAACTTTTTCTCTCAGAACTGCGCGAAAACTTGTATTCCGGCTCAAGACAATGGGATACATCGTTTTAGATCGAAACTAGCAAGATTCACGAGCATCGATTTTTCAAAACTTCGAAGAGTAGACGAGAGAGAGGTGTAAACTTCTTCTCTCAGAACTGCGCGAAAACTTGTATTCCGGCTCAAACAACGGCATACATCGTTTTTCATCTAAACTAGCAAGATTCACGAGCATCGATTTTACAAGTCGTCGAAGAGTAGACGAGAGAAAGGTGTAAACTTTTTCTCTCAGAACTGCGGGAAAACTTGTATTCCGGCTCAAAACAAATGGATACATCGTTTTAGATCGAAACTAGCAAGATTCACGAGCATCTATTTTACAAGTCGTCGAAGAGTAGACGAGAGAAAGGTGCAAACTTTTTCTCTCAGAACTGCGCGAAAACTTGTATTCCGGCTCAAAACAACGGGATACATCGTTTTAGATCGAAACTAGCAAGATTCATGAGCATCGATTTTACAAGTCGTCGAAGAGTAGAGGAGAGAAAGGTGTAAACTTTTTCTCTCAGAACTGCGCGAAAACTTGTATTCCGGCTCAAGACAATGGGATACATCGTTTTAGATCGAAACTAGCAAGATTCACGAGCATCGATTTTTCAAAACTTCGAAGAGTAGACGAGAGAGAGGTGTAAACTTCTTCTCTCAGAACTGCGCGAAAACTTGTATTCCGGC